>NC_045785.1:60071570-60224639 GCF_009873245.2 Balaenoptera musculus | reverse complement strand
TATATATAACTGAATCACTTTGCTGTACACCTGAATCTAACAGAACACTGTAAATCAACTATACTTCAATTTTAAAAAGTCATTGAATTTTGAAGGTGCTTTCCTTTCCAATGCCTTATAGTATAAGCTTGTATCACTGCATGACAATCCAAGATAAAAAGTCCAAATTTATAAACCAAATACATTAAGGACTAAGAATTTACATTATAATGAGGTTTTTCATCTCTATTGAGTTATTGCTTAGCATTTTTCTTTTCAATATGAGTGGCTCAAATTGTATAAATATTTGATAGAGTTTAGAGGTAAGGTGTTTATCATCCATGACTTGTCATTTATAAAGCCTTAAAAGAAGATTGAAAGGGAAGAAACTTCTGTTGGTTTATATAATTATTTAGGAATGTGTAATGTTAAAACACAATTTTAAACATTTTTTATAATTATAGAATTTTTAAACATAAAAATATTTATGGACAATTTCTAAAATATTTTGATTGTGGATACTGCCATTATTTCTTATATATTTATCTTTGCAAATATATTTTAATCACCATTACCATTGAAAATACCTGTTGAATTAATAACTGTATTAATTTTATCTTAAAATATATGTATATTATGTATATATGTGCATATAAAGGTATTTATGTGTATATATGTATAATTTTAACATGTAAAATCAGTTTCTACTTGCAAACTTAGTTCCTTAATCTGTACCAATGAAAGAGTTGATGTAAATACTTTCTAAAATCCTTTTAGCTTTAACATTTTCTGATTCTATTACAACCTTCAAGATACATTTGAGGAGAAAGAATCAACTCCATCCACTTTAATATGGAACAGTGAGATTTTCAAAGATTCTTCTTGCCATTGAAATAATCTTATTTACCTTTTCCACATTCTTTAAGTCCTTTTTGTATTCATTCATCCAAACATTGCATGTTTTTATCATTGAACCTCCTATTTCATTTCTTGCAAATGTCAGTGAGTACTAATAAATGGAAAGCTCCTGCTTTGTGCCTGGATTTTATTTGCTATAACCTTGAAATTTTGAAATGTAACCTTCAGAAGTGAATGTAATTTCGCTCTAGTTCTTAAAAGCATGATTATAATATAATTTCTGTTAATGGTTTAGGAGAGGAATTAATACATTTATATAGCAGTTAAATATGTCACAAGGCAAAGGGAGATCTTATTCTTAGATTGTTGAATTAGGGTTCTGAAAATAAGACCTGAGAGAGAATACAACATTTAAATTCATCTTTCTGTCCAAAATAATTTCATTATTATTGACAGAAAATTAATTTCCTGAAATCCATAGTTATCATTTTTCTTCCTAGCTATTTTTGTGATGTAATATACTTAAGATAAATAATACTAAGTATAAGTTTAAAATTATAAGACTATTTGGTCATTATAGAGGAAAATTCCCAGAATACTACTTAATTCTATATACTTAAGCATAGTAAAATAACATAGTATCTACTTGCTAGTTATTCTGTCTCTGCGGACTTCTAGGTTGTGACCACTTTGACTTGCATTTTTTTCATGTAGCGGGCTCCTTTAAAAAAAAAGAAAATGTAAAAAATTTTAATTAACTGTTCTTATAAATTGACAAATGCATCTAAATAAACATAAAAAGCAAGAATGGGTTGTGAAGAGGTTAATCAGATGATTTTCTAATTGTCAGGTTACACATCCTATTAGCATATTTCCACAAACACTATCACTTTAGGTATTTGAGCTGTGAATATATAAATTCAGTGTGGAACAAAAGGATGATACTGTTGTCTAATATTCCTTCTTAAAGTAACACTTCAATAGCTGCAAGGATAATCCTTTCAATAGTGATTTTCCTCCTTGCCTGTTTTATACCTAATAACTAAATAAATGTGCAATGTATCTCCTTTGCTTTTAAAAATTATAAAAACAAAATTTCTCATAAAATATTTCATAATTTAGATTCTTACAGGTCAGAGTTGCCTTTTACTCTAGTTATTCTGAATGAATAAAGTTTTATGATATTACTGTTAAACTTTAAACCCTGATTTGGTAATTCCCAGTAATCATTAAAGCAAAGTGCTTATTATATGTGTATATATTCATAGCTTAATGTGTTCTATATATTATAATTACAATAATTGAGCCTAAAATATTCATATGCATTTGTAATAATCAAGTATTTTAGAAAAGTGACCTCCACGAGATTTATTTTTTTTGACTTCCACAAGATTAATGCAGATATCCATTTATTTAGAGTTATAGTTTTCACTTTGATACATTTACAACCCATGGATGATATGGGAAATTAAGAAAACAATGATAGCTTGAAATTATTTATTTGAATACTTAATGTAAAACCTTTATGTTTATAAAGCCCAAGAATCTCTGTATAATTATTAAACGTGTGAGTCAGGACTGTACGGAACCTCCATTTATTTGTAGAACAGAGAAGTATCTAGTCCATGCACAGAGTCAGGCAGAGCCTGATGTGTTTCAAAAGTCATAAAGGGAAGATTTCTTGTTATTATTTAGTGCAATTTTCTAATCAAAAATTTAAAAAGGGGAGTGAAAGAACCAATAAAATACTCAAGATAGGCTTAATAAAGTCAATTGTACACAGTAAGATTTAGATACTAAAAAAATCTCTTCTTGAAATTAGGACTCTACAGGATATTCTGGAAAAGAGTAACTGTAGTGAAAATATATAAATAGCAGTCAAAATGCTGGAGATTATGTTTATTTAATTAATGTAATTCTTTATTTGTATAAAATACAAAATAAAGTCGTAAATAAAATTTAGCAAACCATGTATTTAGGCTGAAGTAATTTTCTGATTACAAATGCATTATTAAAATGAAATAGAAATTAACAAATTTTTATAGTTATAATTATTGCTAATAATTTTAACTTTTATATGAAAATTAAAAGTGATTTACACACCATCATTACAGTGTTACATTATGAAATGCTTACAGTCTGCAATATAGTATCCTGAATTTTATAGAAACAAAAATATATAGTCTGACTAAATACTATTTATAATAGTCTAGGCTTACAGATTAGAAAACTGAAATCATCTATTTTAACTTCTCTACCTGTAAAATGGCAATCATAATTAACCTTAAGAGTCCCATAAAGATTTTTTTAAATTATATAAATTCTTAATAGTTAAGCACTCTCCTTAGGAGAAAGGTATTTATTATTATTTTATTATAACAAGTAAAATTATAAGCCTAAAATACATTATTCTGGTATCCAAGAAAGTGATATATACTTAAAAATAAATTATTATATTCTTGTTTTCTGTTATCTTGTTGCTACTTGGTTGAAGACAAAATCTGCCTGTCCACTTTTCAGGCAGATTCACTATTTACTACAATGAGAGAAATATATGTCTGAATTAGAACAATAAATTATTATTATTATTACTATATTGTTATACTATATGATACTGTACTGTAGTACAATATACTATTATAATAACAATTATATTATTATTATGGTTATAATATTGTAGTATAATATATAGTTATGGTATTTTAAGGATAGATGCTTTTGTTCTCTGCAAATCAATGGAACAGGGCCCTGCCACAGCTGGTGTAAATATACACTCTTCAGAGAAGTTTATTAGGATCTGAGGAAGATACATACTCTTAAACACAGTATTTTAATTTTGCAAGAGACCTGATATTCTTAGTTACAGGTAACATCACAGTTTTAAGGCCAATGTTGAAGGGGAAGAAAAAGAACCTTTTGGTTATAATAGAGACAAGCATACCAGTCTTGATGGTTTCTTTTTACTAAATAACTTAAAATAATATCTTAAAAAAAAAATAAATTTTCTAGTTTTCTATTTTTTTTCAGTGCTGTCACTGTCCTGGTTGGTCCAGGGTATGCCTGGCTAAGTGCCTGAGCCGCCAGGTTAAAGTCCATTTTAAAAGTCTTAATGGGTTTATATATGGAAGCATTGTTTGAAAGCTTTTTGAAAGGTTCCTTGCTTTGGGCTAAACTCTTTCTGTGTATTTCTGGCTTCCAGTTTTTAGTCAAAATTTTTGAAATATAACCTCATTCGGTGCCTTAATTGTATTTAAATGATGAGACAAAAAAAACAAACCCATTCACTCTGTGCAATAGGT
This sequence comes from Balaenoptera musculus, assembly GCF_009873245.2. Taxonomy (NCBI): domain Eukaryota; kingdom Metazoa; phylum Chordata; class Mammalia; order Artiodactyla; family Balaenopteridae; genus Balaenoptera; species Balaenoptera musculus. The sequence continues at coordinate 60,220,503 of NC_045785.1, read as the reverse complement.
GGGTGCTAATTCTCACTAGCTTGTACTCCTCATTACACAGCCCATTCCTTCCCGCACTTTCTATATTTTTTGATGGCCCGAGCTGCATTTAACCCCTGTTTGAGCTGCCTATTTGTCTTGCTACTCAAAAGTAGAAAGTACACATGAAAAGTCCTTAAGGTATAAGTTCTTACTTAAAATATGGTCTCCCAGGGACAAGGCCTTGTTCAGTTACACTCTTAACCAGTGTTTATTACTCTTTATTATAGACGCTGCAATACTTAATTAACAAGTATTGGTATGGCACTTGGGCTATGACTGAACAGTAAATAGGCCAGATTTGGATGCCAAGCACTATATCTCCCAGCTTCACATTTCAATTATATTTAAATGAGATCGCCTAATGCAAGGGTTTATATGTTCATTAAAATTAACCTTTCAAATTCAGAGTGCCAGTGGGCACTCTTGATAACACTAGAGTTTTAGACTTAGGTTTCCAACCACTACTGCATGAATGAAAAATTCAGGGGGTTTGAAATGTCAAGGATTCTTTGAAATAGATATTGAATTGGCTAAGAACTTTAACTCTGTCTCATGGTTCATGTTGTCTTAGTGTTTTGTGATGTGATTACTAATAGTCACTGACTATTTAATGCAATGATGTTCTTGGAGCTAATGAAGAACAGGCACTGCATATCAAAGAAATTTGATAATAGTAACCCAAGCAAGAATTATGGTAGAGAATATGTTGAATTACCAGCTTGAAAGACATTTTAAATCGTCATAATCTGTTAATTATTTGGGGAGGAATTTCAGCACAGCCATCCTTAACAATCTACTGTATTTTGAAGGTCACCAGTACCTGCAGAAAATTCATGTGTTGTCAAATCTTGCAGGTTTCAAACTATGAGAATTAGAGTCAGGGCGTGAGACTACACACTCAACATTAGATTTGTGAGATTTGGGTAAAGCGAAGGATGTCTTGGCAGTAAGTAGTACTGTAAGTCACTTGAATTTAAAGGCAGAGCTTTGAAGTCCAGATATCAAGCCCTTTCAGAAACCAGAGGGCAGGGACTTCCCTGGCAGTCCAGTGGTTAAGATTCCCTCTCCAATGTAGGGGATGTGGGTTCGATCTTCCCTGGTCAGAGAGCTAAGATCCCGCATGCCTCACAGCCAAAAACCAAAAGATAAAACAGAAACAATATTGTAACAAATTCAATAAAGACTTTTAAAAAAATGGTCTACATTAAAAAAAAAAAAGAAAAAACAAACTAGAGGTCAAAACAAAATTATTAATATAAGACTAAGGTCTGTGTGGGCTCTGGGATAAATTATGAATAAACCCCCTAGATGAGCTTATCGGTGAGAGGCAATGATCCAAAGCAGATTTAAATATAATGAGATGTGATATGACAGAAGTGTGCACATTGTACTGTGGAAGCCTGGAGAAGGGACACTCACACAATCTTGAGGTTCATGGAAGGCTTCTGACTCAGTGATCAGTCAGGGCCGAGGATGCCCCAAGCATTTTATACATTTTATTAAATTTTAATTGAACATCAGTCAACAAAACCAAGATTCCTTTAGTTTCTTCCATGTGTATGTTTTACCTTAAGGCCAGTAAAAACAGAAAAAAATGGCAGAGTCTCATGAATCACTATAAGGCTTTCCTTTTTCCTTGTTCATTTACTCCCCTCTCCAAATCCCTTCAACTCTACAGCGTTCCCCATCTACAGGGATGGGGAGGAGTAGACAAAGAACTGCTTGACCTAGAGAGTGCTGGCAAGGAAACCCTGCAGCTCTACAAAAGACTCTGAGCTAGATGGCGCCACCCTTCCTGCCTGTTTCTGCTTTAAGTCTCCTGTCTTGACCTTTCTTTAGAACATATTCTCTTGACTATTATCTTAAGAAATGAAACTTAAAGTCTTGCTTCATCTATCCACATACATATTTGCATACATCAATAATTTTTCCTCATTTTATCACAAACAATAATCCATACACAATAACAATATTCCTTAAGCATTTTTGAAACAGAAGTGAAGTCATAAACTACGTTAGACCCATAGAAAGTGCATCTTTCCATAAAACAACTCCCTGTCATAGAGATTGTTTCTTTAATCTCTACAATGAATCTGTTAGGTAAGTGTTATTATTCTCTATTCATAAATGAAAAAACTTGACTTCAGAGTTGGTTCATTACTGTAGTTGATAATTCATTCACTTAACAAGTGATGAGCTTCTACTTGCCAGGCTTTATGGTACCAGAGACACATCTTGCCATCAGAGGCCTCACAATCTTAGTAGAAACAAAGCTGTACATTCATCACACCATTTTATTTTCCTGAATAGCAAGAAGGCTGGATTTCTCTGTCCCTTACCTCCCACTACAGCTGGATTGGGGCCACATGATTGAGTTTTGGCCAATGGTGGGTAAAAGTAATAGAAGACATTTCTTGGCCTGGCCCTGGAAAGAATCATCTCATTTGATCTTTTGGTCCTCTCTTCCTCTGGGTGGGCTCAGTTGACATAGCTACAAGGGAGCAGTGCCTCTCAATTTGCATTTAACTGTGACATGAGGGAGAAATAAACTTTTATTGTGTTAAACTGCTGATATTTGGGGTTTAATTTGTTACCACAGTATACTCTATTTTTTATTTCTTGTTTAATACAAAGTTTCATGGGGGAGACAGGCATTAGACAATTGAACACCAAATCCAGAATTGCATGGAAGGGAATAAAATGAGTACTCTGAACTGGAATAACAAAGGAGATCTTTTGTAGTAAATTGGATCATGGTTCAGAAGTATTCCCTTGCCACTCCCCATATTTCCAAGGGGAGAGTCTACCACTGATGTTGGGTTTGGCTCTATGACTTGCTTTGGCCAACAGAATAGGTGGAAGTAACAGTGGACCAGTTCTGAGTCTAGGCCTTAAAAGGCCTTGTGTGTTTCTGTTCATACTGTTCCACCTCTGCCATGGGTAAAGGTTATGAGATGAACAGGTCCAGATTAGCCCACTGGTCCTAGGAAGAAGCTGAGAGATATATGCAGCAGGCACCCTAAAGGAACAGATTGCTTCCTCACTGGTCTCTCAGACTCTAACTTTAGCTACCTCCAATACTATAATATAGTCTTGAGATAACTTCCTAAAACATTTCATCTATGTGTTTGACCCAGGGGGACAAGGGTGAGGAAAAAGAGAACTAACATTTACTGGGTGCATATGTTATTCTAGGTATTATCCTAGGTGATTAGGGATGATATTTCTTTCAGACTGGTTTCCCCTGGCAGCAGACTCTGCCTAAGACAACAATTTGAAAACAAATATTTTATTTGGGAAGCAATCTTAGAAAGCACCAGTAGAAAAGGAGTGAAACAGGGAAGGGAAGGAAGTCAGTAATGGGTGTGTAATGAAGCGATTGCCACTCTGGGTAACTAAGGCTCATCCACGAGGAATATACCTCAGGGTGAGCCATCAGAAGGTGAGGAACGTGGGCTATTTATTCTCCAATTCTCATCTGTGAATGACTGAAGGCTGCACCTGGAGCCATTAACCCCTCTGTACTGCCAGGCTGCAGTGGACACACGCTGAAAGAAGGGTCTCAATAAAATTTGACAGTGCTTGCACTTAGATGCCATGAGCACATAGTAGAGTGTTAATAGACAGGAGGTCATGGGAGGGCCCCCAACAGCAGAACCTTCTTTTCATTTATTCCTCATAAACGTCACCATTTTAGAGAGGTTTTCCCTGATCACTTAATTTAAAGACACATACCCCAGTTTTCTATCACTTGTTCCTTTCCTTCTGAGCCCTTATCAGAATCGTTCACTATTAATTTGCTTCTTTTCTTGTATATTTTCTATATTTGTTCCTAGACTGTGAACATAATGAGGTCAAGAACTGAGTTCATTTTGTTCAACAACACCTAGTACAAAGTAGGAACCCAGTATTTGTTGAATCAAGTATTGAATGACAGCCCTATAAGCTAGGTAGTGTAATCTTCATTACTGGATGGAAATACTAAGGCCATATTAGTGGTGACAGATTTCCAATCCAGAAAGTTCTGACATAAAATCCCATACTCTTTACTACACTGCGATAATGCTACCATGCTGTTTTCCTATTTCCTGTCTCAGAAAACTCAATTATTTCCTATTTCTTGCATCATTAAATCTAAATTCCTCTGCCTGACTTTCAGTTCCTTCTATAATCTGGCTACTTAGACCAGTCTTGCATCTTAAAAAAAATTAGTGCACAAATACACTATGGGATGAATGAAATGTTGTTTAAAACCATATGAGAAAATGACTTGCAGGTTGCTTTTTGTCAAAAATTAGTGTAATATGAGAAAACAGTGTGATCCGGCTTCTAAATAGTCCAATGAAAAGGCTAAATGAATGTAAATGTAATTTCTAGAGCAGTCAGAGGGGTGGGTGTTAATGATGCTGCATGTAAGACTCTGTTTCTGAGGACAAAATGACTGGAACTCAGAAAAACTGATAACAGGACAGCAAAATTCCTTTTATCCATGCGTGATAAGTGATTTTGCTTTAGGCTTTGGGCCTAAAAACACTCTACCACACAAGCAAAGTGGAACCAGGAAAAATGAAGTAGGAAACAAGAGAGCAAGAAAACAATGTGTTTCTACTTATATTTGCTAAGGATGTGTAAATGCCTTCATTTACATTATCTCATTTAAGCCTTAGGACCAGGTCATTAGCATGACTGTAGGACCGGACAAAAGCATGAAATAATTTAGCATTCAGTCATGCAGTAACAAAATTACTGAAAATAAGAGAGTTACAGCCTGAGTACCAGGGTGAAAATTCACATAAGAAACACTTAGGTAGTAATATGACCTTTTTTTTTTTTTCCTTTTTTTTTGGAGGAAAGATATGGTAGAATGTATTGATTGGTCAAAACTATTTGAAGCATTTCCCTATACTACTGCTCCTCTTTATGGGTGCTTCTTCCACGGGAGGATAGTACTCCCTGCCCCAATGATATTAGCCTAGGCCATGTGACTTGCTTAGGCTAATGGAATACCAGCCAAGGGGAAGCTTTAAGCCAGCCTGCGTTCTCTGTCTTTTGTGGCAAATCTTAGCTATGGGCTCCATTTTCTTTCTAGATTTTGGAACAAAGAGATGATGGGGCAAAGTCCCAGTCAATATGCAGCTGACATGTAATGGTAATGAAAAATAAACCTTTGTTCTTGTAAACACTAAGCTTTAAGGTTGTTTATTATTACAATGGCAAAAGCTGTGTATGAATAAGTAGGTAAAAGTGTCTTTCTAATTCTGGGAAAGTTTACAAATCAAAAATTGAGATCTTGAAGAAAACCGCTTTCCATTCATAACTTTAAAAGTTTAATGCAAGAAAAATTTATAAATGTTGTTTATAATATTTAAAAAACTTTGACATGTTAGGGCTTACGGGCACATGATTCCAAACGAAATGAGAAATAAATTATTTACTAAGTTGTGACATTTAGTTCTAATATGCAGGAGAATTTTATTTAGTTGGTTTATAATAGTATTGTAATGCTTACAAAAACTTGAAATTTACTATGTATATACATTAATTGATTAGATTTGTAAGAGTGGTTTAAGTCTTTGGGAAAGTTTTACTTGTTACATCAGGGTTTGAAATAATAAAGAAGAGAAAATTTATTAGATTTATGAAGAAAAAAATATTTAACAATTTTAAGTAAAAGTTTTAAAGCAATTGTTAAAACTTACCTGATTTATAAATAGAATAAGATGTGCATGTTCAGTCTCAAAAAAATACTGAAAAACTAGGTTTAAGTTAAAAACTTTAACTTTTATAAAATGAAAATTAAAAATTCCAAATAAATAATAATTTATTTATTAAATAAATAATCTTTACTGTGCACAAAAGTCATCCTATAACATTAAAAACTCACAGCAACAAAAGTCACTATGAAGTAGTAAAGTATTTCCCATTTTATAAATAAGGAAATGAAGACTCAGAGAAATTAAAGTTGACCCAAACCAAAATTATGGTAATTCTACAATTTTGTAATTCTACAATTTGTAAAATGGCTTTCAAATGCTTCATAAAATATACTTTATTGCATTTAAATCTTCTTTTTTGCATTTAAAATGTTAATGCATGTTCATTTATAAAAGCTTTCTAAATCATCACGTATAAATAAAGTCTTAGTTATTATAGATACTTGTATATTGAAAAAAATTATTCTCTGGTTGATTTTTCTTTTGAAAGTTTTTTGCTTCCTCAACTGGATGGATTATTCCTGAAGAAGAGAAGAGATTTATTCTACCCCAAGTGACCAATAAAAAAAAAAAATGTGCACATAGCAAGTTCTTGGTAAGTGCTCACTGAACTAATGGATAAAATGCACACACAAAAAGCATTTTATTTATTATCCTTTTATTTCCTTTTCTTTATCTCCTTCATAAAAGAATCTGAGGAGGCTTATAATAAAAGATAGATACAAACTAGTTTTAAGTAAAAAAAAAAAAAATTAGAACCATAAAAAGGAAAAGTAAGAAAAGATCTTATTATGAGACTAACATTTACTGTGACTTAGCATGGAATGTATCTGTTTGCTTCCCTGGAAGAGAGGCAACAGGGCAAAAGTAGAGGCTACACATGTTCTTAATCTGTTTCAAGAAAGCACATTAATTCTGATGCAGAATTCTTAAAGGTGTTTAATTTGTTGATTCACATAACATACAACCTAAAATACCTGTAAATAATAACATTGACCAAATCCTTTACTTTTTCAAGTTTAGAAAAGAAACAGGAGACCTTTCAATAACATAAAGAATAGTGATTAAGTCAAATGCATGAAATATCTGTCCATCTATCTATATATCCTTTTATGTTAATAGCCTTTACTATGAAGTATTTTTGTGTTAAAGGGCAAGCCTCAAAATTAAGCTAATATTCATTAACTCACACATTATATACATGATATATATGTGTACATACACACACAAACATAACTGTGCAATTTTGGGAATTTGAAGCAACAATTCATATAATCTGTTGGATTCCTATAGATCAGAGATTTAAATTTATCCTTGGAATAAATATGTAGATATGTAACTAGTGGTATATCTTAAAGGATTTTAAAGTTATGCCACCCTTGGATAAACTAGAGTCAGTGCAATTTAAGATTAAAATATAACCTCCTTCTAAATTCACTTAGTCCTACCTAAAAATTTATCGAAAACATTTAGAATTGACATTGAAATAGAAAAGTTGAGCACCAACTTTATGAAACAAAGTGAAGTAAGATTTGTTTTTGTCTTAAAGCATTAAACTATTAGAGAAAAATAATGACAGAGAGATTCATTTCCATGAGATTTTTCAAGATAAAGTAAATCAGGACAAGGTAAAAGTGAAATGTGGTTTGTAAATTGGAGGTAAGATTCATCTAAAACTTCTGGTGTTTTCAGACTCTTTTAGGTTATCACATTAAGTAATTGAAAAAGCATTGAAAAGCATTAAGTAATTGAAGGCTGGAGTCTATGCAGATGTATTAATGAGCTCATGAACAGGCCGCCTCATGAACTTTCTTAATGATGGTGTGGAAAATACATGGCACCAGAAATATAAGTTATGTTTATGTAATAAACATTGCAGTTGATCCTAGGAGAGGAAAACTTGTCTGGATAATGGCTAGTCGTAAAACTGCTCACCCTTTTCTGACTGTCATCAAAAAATCATTTCTGATTTTTTTTAAACACAAAAAGTCATTATGGCTATTAAGTACATATTATAGTATGCCTAGAATACTGTCTACATTTCATATACCATCAGAAATATTCATCTCATTAATATGCTTTCTAAGTGCTATAATTATCTATTCAATCAAAACTCATTTTTGCATCCTTTATATTTTTTAAGTTCACCTCTCAATCACACTCAGCCTTGACTGTACCTTCAGTATTCATTGCGGCTCTTAAAAGTTGGCAAATATAGCCTTTGAGTCCAGAATTAAAGAGTGAGTCTTTAATAGTCTCTTTTCCCTTTTTTCCCCTTCCCAGTTAATTTTATAACAAGTTTAGTTAAGCGTTTGGCCTAAAGGGGGAAAAATCTGAAAAACAAAAAAGTCTCAGAAAAAGCTTAGAAATCATTTTGCAGTTGATGATGCAGGAACGATTGAACCACCATGGATTATTCCTGGTGATACTGTCTAGCCAAAGTATTATTAATAACAGGATGCCAGCAAAAATGCTGATCACAAAAGCTGTCATGTTTACTGTCATCTGTAGCGCTTGACTTTAAAAGACAGCAATAAGAACTGACGGACTTTATGATGTGCTCTCTCTTGCCTGACAGTAAACTGATAGGCATGTGACATGTCAAACGTTACAAGTGAAAATACGTTCTTGATTAAACATGGTGCGTGAAGACCTGTGAGCAGAGAGGTACCATTAGTCACACTTCACGCATGCAACCAAATGGCACAAAAAGCCATATATAGTTTGCTTTTAAAATTAAAGAGAAAGTATTTAGCTTTGGTCTTGATGACAGGAGATTCAAATTCACACAAAATAAAACAAAACAATGCCTGGTTTTCAAATATTTTTTATAAAAAATGTAAATTAATTAAAAACAGAATGTAGAAAGTATTGATGCAAAGACTTTCTTGCCTTTATACCATATGGACACACCATCAATTCAAACAATTAAAACATGGAAAATGTAATCTTTTCTTTGGCCTATACAACACTGGAGATGCCATTTAAAAATCTTTGAGTACAAATATCCTTTGTGCAGTAGTTTGAAAATAAATTAAGCCAACTCTTTCTAAAATAGCATGCTCCAATTAAATAGTTAAGTTTTCTTTAAACTAATAAAACCAGAGAATCTTCCAAGGGGGCTAGAATACATTCACTGCTTTCAGGACTTTTATTTCATAGGAACACTTACTTATTCTGTATATAGAACAGTCTCACATGGATCAGAGTTTTAGTTGTGTTGGGGCCCAAGGCGGGCCACCCCAAAATATGCCTCAATGACATATTGATTATTTTGAATTAAAGTTACTTAAGAAATGGCCAATACAAGAGGGACACTTTGAGCCTCCTCTGTCTCCCTGAAAGCAGTAAAAGAAATTTCCCATGTGAAAAGTCCGCCTCTAGTGGTAGAAGGACCCCCTTATCTCCAGAGATAAGGAATTCGGGGCAGAGAAGCCTATATAAACAAACCTTGTTACTTTAATTTACTATCCAAGCCCAAACTCTCTTTAGATTCTTCACAAATTGAGTCCCCAAAGCCTAAGTTTCTTTGTCCTGTCAATTCCTCACAAATATATTGTTTCTTTATTTAAAAAGTATAAAAGCTGCCTGCTTTGGCCACTTCTTAGATCCTATTTCTATGAGACTTCCATGCATATGAATTCAAATTTGTTTCTTTTTCTCCTGTTAATCTGTCTTGTGTCGATGTTATTATTAGTGTAGCTAAAAGAACTCAAAAGGGGTCAAGGGGGAAATATCTCCCTCCCCGACAGTTGATATTGGGTCCAGCTGTAAATTCCAAGGAATGTGAATTCATAAATATACCACTACCTGTACTACGTTATCAATGTAATGACTTTTTGTTTCATTTAATATTAGCAATTAAACAACAAAAATTGAAGTGTATGTATTTTTTAATGAAGATGTATTCTGCTATTCATTAATTATTTCATTCATTGAGCAAGTATTTACCAAGCATCTCCATGTGCCTGGCACTGGGCTCAGCATAGGTAATGCAGGTAGAACAGAGGTCCAGCCCCTGTCTCCACAGGGCTGACTCTAGTGAAGCAAAATTCCAAACATGACATTCTACTAACAGTGTTACTGTTTTGGGGGATATTTTATGCTAACTTTATTCAAATAAGCCTGAAACCTTTGAAATGCATTGATTTTCTAACTAATATGTTGTTCTTTTAATATACTTAGTTTCTTTATATGCAACACATGATTTGACAATTTAGAGAGAAAGTTTCTTGAGGCTTGGTCTGTATCATCCATCATTTTAAAGCCACAAGTATAGTTTTATCTAGTACAACTAAAAAAATAACGAGCTTAAAACAAATCACCGTGGTTTTGCAGCTAGAGCTGCAGCAGGTCAAAGTCACGATTGCCAGAGGTGAACAAGAGAAAGGTACTCACAGTGGGGCACAGAAGGGTCATGGGCTCCAAACTAAGATGGACATCTCCAGGGAAGTTGTCAGGCCAACAAGGATTCCTTCTTTCTGGGAATGGCCTTAATACAAAACACAATATTACCCTGGACTTGGGCATAGAGAAGTGACTCAAACTGGGCTGATCAAATTCTCTCTTTGCTGAGAAATAAAACTTGAAATGCAGAGGTAGTGATTTTGAATCTTTGGAACTGAATCACATTAATTTTTTTTTTTTTTAATTTTTATTTATTTATTTATTATTTTTGGCTGTGTTGGGTCTTCGTTTCTGTGCGAGGGCTTTCTCTAGTTGCGGCAAGCGGGGGCCACTCTTCATCGCGGTGCGCGGGCCTCTCACTGTCGCGGCCTCTCGTTGCAGAGCACAGGCTCCAGATGCGCAGGCTCAGTACTTGTGGCTCACGGGTCTAGTTGTTCCGTGGCATGTGGGATCTTCCCAGACCAGGGCTCGAACCCGTGTTCCCTGCATTGGCAGGCAGATTCTCAACCACTGTGCCACCAGGGAAGCCCACATTAATTATTATTATTATTATTATTATTATTTTCTCTTTGAGAGAGAACAGCCACGAACTTCTATTGCTGAGTTCCCTAGAATTTTCTAGGTTCCTGTCCGTTTTTTCCTCTTTTGCTCCTCTCTTCCCCCTTGGCTTGTATGAGGAAGTTGAATGTGTCTCCCAGCTCCTAGATAATTTTTTTCAGGAGCTAGCATTGCTATTCTATGAAGTAATGGAACCAGCCTCACCAGAGGTGGAAATAGCTCGTGGTCTCATGGTTATTCTGGCTTCCCATCCAGTACGGTAAGGCTGGACATGAAGGTGCCAGGTTAATTTGGTTTTTTTTGCTAGGCCAGCAGAAGAACGTGATGGGCTCACAATTATAATGGGTTGTTCAAACATAGACTTCAGTAGAGGCAGCAAGATACTATAGAGGTGATATTCCAAAGCCAGACTGATGTATGTGGAATTTAAGGAATAATAATAATAGCAAATAATTATATAGAGCCAGAAATTGTTCTAAAAGCTTTACATATATTAGCTAATTTAATCTTCCCTCTTGTTTTCAATGAATAAGCTGAGGCACAGAGAGATTAAGTAACTTGCCTACATCACACAGCTGGTAGGTAGTAAGGTTGTCACTCAGATGCCGGTGGCTTGGCTCCAGGATCTGTGCTCTGAACTACTCCTAGCTGGTCTATGCTAGCTAAGTTCAGGTTCTGCTGTTTTGGACCCCCACCCCAGCCAGATCAATGATTTAAAAGGGATCAGATTATTGAAAGAGAAGGAGACTTTGTGAAGGAATTTCACTGGAGTAGCTATTTCTATGGTATGAGTACCCTTTCCACCTAGGGGTAAGGAAGCTCTCTTGGTTGGTCTTTCATTCTGCAACAGGAGTTCTAGACATCGATGTGCAGTCACATCATGGCAGACAAAAGCTGTAAGGACTTCTGCCAGAGCTGGTTCCTGGTTGTGAGTACCACAGGAGTGCTGGAGGTGGGGTCAGACATGTTGCCTGCTTCTCAGGATTCCACGAGGAGGCATTTTCCCTACCCTTCCTGGGCTCTTGCCCCATTTTCTCTTTCCCAGGGATGCCGAAGGAGTTATGCGATTGGTGAGTTCTGAAGAAGAACTGAGAGTAGATGCTGCACTCAGCACCCCTCCCCTCCCTCCTCTGGATCCTGCCTGGGACATCTGGTTTTACCCTGCAAGTTTCTAGCTGTACAGCACTAGGTCCCGTGGAATGAAGCCACATGAGCTAATTCTTAGGAAGATCACGGTAGCCAGGCACTTGAGCTACATCCTCAAGAGTCAGTGTTATCAGTAATAAAAACAAATAGGCAAAAACTGAATTTTGGTGAGGTAAATAGCCCCTGCAGAAGTTTTTGATGGGGCCAGGACATGGAGCTATGGGCTTTTAGTTTTAGCAAGTAGGCCATGCAAGATTTGATTGGGGGTTTATTACAGTTCACAGCAGTTTTATTCCTAGGCAAGCGGTTGTTTTTGCGCAGACAGGGCTGTTTTATCAACACTGTATTGGCCTTGCTGATCTTAGTGGGCATTGGCCACAGTGTTTAAGCTGCTGTAGTTTGACCTTGAGCTTTGGGCTTGATACTCACATAAGCCCTGTCCATGGCCTTATAAATTAGAGAACTCTAATTGTGGATGTACCCACAGAAGAGTAGTGAATTTGATTAATAAACAAATGAAAAGTAACAGGGAGCCCTTTTAATGAAGAGAATCTGCCCTCTCCTAGGTGGAATTGAAAAAGATAACAAACATGTCACTGAAACGATTACATACATAAAGGCCACAAAAAGAAATAATAAAGTCTGTTTGGAGCACTTGGTCTTTAAGAATTGAGTTTGTTAAGGTATCCAGGAGCAATTGAAATGGTATGTAAAGAAGCATGCTTCAGTTTTACTATCAGAACAGAAGCAGTAGAAAAATAGAAACAAAATAAAGGAAAACTGGCAAATTATATTGGAGGAAAAGAGAACTTTCCTTAGGAGAAAAATTGAGATTTTATAGGATATATTAGACAGATATGAAATAGAAAATGGGAACTTCCAGGCTAAGAGAAACAAATATTAAAAGGAAATGGATAGACTCAGCTCTGATGAATCTTAAAGAAGAAAGTCGAAAAGCAAGAGATGTTTCAGCTGTACCAAGTCAAACAATTATGACAGAAGCCTAAAGAAATCTAACCAAAACAGAGAGACAGAATTTTAGAGAGCAATCTGGAACGAATCCCCAAGAGATGGCAGGGTCTGGGAAACTACTGAGGATGTGGCCTTTCAAAGCTGTAGATAAAGAGTCCAGAGTGACAGCAATTGGGAACCACAACTTGAAGAATGGGGACACAATACCAAAGCATCACAAAACCTGGACAAATTTAAGGACAGGAAAAAATATATTTAAAGCATTATTAGGGGAGTTTCAAAGTGATAAAATCATTATAGATGAGGGTACAGGTATTGCCTTGCCCTAAGGAAACCCTCCAGAAATTTATAAAGTTAGCATTTTAAAGGAAGATCCAGCAAAGACACAGCATATTAAAGGAGACATATTACAGGAAAAGGCATGCAGAACAATAAGAGATCAAGTCTAGGCCTGGATTTTGATCCTGACTTCATGGGAAACTTCTTCCTCAGTGGGATTATCCAACCCAGACAGGTGAGGATGGATGTGATTTGTTTGAATAGCGAAGTCTATTGAAAGACTCAAAATTTACTGATTTCATATCTCTCATATAAGAGACCTCATGAGACAAAGTTTAGAAAAATATGTTACAAAAAATATGAGTCCAAAAGCAGTGGAAACCTAAAAAACAAAGTACTAGGAAATAGTACTAGTTTTACACTATTAAAGAAAGAAATAGATCACCTATAGGAACAATATAAACTCTTAGAAACTCAGTTCAGACCCCCTGAAATAGAGTTGCCAGATTTAATGAATAAAAATAAGACACTGTAATGGTTAGTTTTATGTGTCAAACTGATTGGGACACAATGCCTGGATATGTGGTCAAACATTATTCTGGATGCTTCTGTGAGGGTGTTTTTGGATGAAATTGACATTTAAATCAGTAGATTTTGAGTAAAACAGATTGCCCTCCATACAGTGGGTGGGCCTCACCCAATCAGTTGAAGGTCTTTATAGAAAAAGACTGACTTCCCTGGAGAAAGAAGGAATTCTGCTAGCAGATGGACTTCGGATTTGTATTGATGTATCAGCTTCTTCCTGGCTCTTCAGCCTGCAGATTTTGGACTTGCCAGCCACAATAATCATGTGAACCAATTCCTTAAAAATATATAAATACACACACACACACACACACACACACACACACACACACACATATATATATATATATATATATATATATATATATGCTATTGGTTTTGTTTTTCTGTAGGATCCAAATACAAACACCCTTACCTGAGTTTCAGATAAGGAATGAATAATATTTTCATTTTAAATGTGCCCTAAATCTTGTATGAGATGTACTTACAGTAAAAAATTATTTGTTGCTTATCTGAATGCAAATTTAATCAGGTGTCTTGTATTTTATCTGGCAACATTACCCTAAAATCAGTAGAACAATAGAGGGAGATGAAACACTATGGGCCTATTTCACTCCTGTGAAAAATATATACAGAAAGAGATTCTACTCAAGGCCTGCCTGGAATAGCCCAATGTTAAAAAAAGCAAGTTTCTTGAAAGAGCAGACGCTTAGCCTCATTAGGTCCCTAGAGGCACACATTTCTGAAGTAACAACAGCTGCTTTAGGCCAGGAACATGCTGAGGTTAATTCTCCAGATGAAACAGATAACAATGACAGCAGCTACATAGGCCTCAGCAATTCCATAGCAGTACATATGGCAAAGGGCACTAGGGTTCCAGGACTAATCCACAGTATGAATCGCCTTCTAATGAATTATAACTCATTTATTTTGTTTAATGTCTGCTTTCCCCAACAAGAGCATAACTGTTGAGACTGGAAATGTTTGCCTTTTTTGGTTTGGTTTTTAAATTTTTTCTTACAATGTATCACAAACACCCAGAACAAGGAGAGAGGCACATGGTAGGCACTCAAACAGTAGATATTTATTGAATAAATGAATGTAATTTAATCATATTGCAGAAGCCTTGCTAACCATGCAGGACATTATTTGGGATAACAAGTAGAACATGAAGTGTCAAGACTTTGGTTTACAGTGGTCTTGGGAGTTAAATCTACCCTGCTGCTCCTCTCTGCCTCTAATGATACCAGAAGAATCCATGAAAGAATAGCAATTTATATCTGGCAGAGACTGCCCTAATAAATTCCCCACTAGTTGTCTAAGGGTTTAATGTTTAAGCTCAGTAGTTTAAGAGATAAAAATTCTAAGGAACATTGCAAGTGGAGATGCTTCTTATCCACTCACTTATTTTCTGTGTGGAGAGATTTCCCCAACAACACTATTGACCTCTTATCTTATTTCTAACTCTTATTAGGAAATGCAATTATTTACCAATTATTTGAAGAACTTGACATGCATAGCCCAACACTTTCCTCCATCTTTCTTTGGGGTGAAGCTGCTTCAGGAAAGACACAGTACACTGATCTGTTTCTCATTGCTATAAATTTTATAGGAGGGATTCCCCACATGAGGAGGCCTGTGGCTTTTCTGTACTGCTGTGGCTGAGTCAGTTAAGTATGCATATATCTGAGTGCAGTATGAAGAAGTCCACTGTTGCCAAACATCACAGCTATGTCCTCCAATCTAGCTTTTAAAAGTAATAAAGTTGATGCTTGATCTCTAACTTCCTGACATCTTGTCAATATCTTAACTGGTTCCAAAATTGGTCTGGAATACGGAAATTATTTATTGGATGCCTTTAAACTCCAATAAGTATCATGGCATGAATCAAGTTGTATCTTTTATAGTTCATTTGTTTTTGGTAAACTTCTATTAGAGTGATACTTATATATCAAATATTGTGCTTAATGCTAGTGGTAGACAAATGAATAAGATGTATCTGCCTGCCCTTAAGCAACTTACAACCCAACGGGGAAAAAATAGACATGCAAGCAAAGGATAAAATACTGTGTTGTAAGTACTGCATTAATAATCTGTGCAAAGTGTTTCAGGGACTAATAGGAGGGAGGTCTTGCCCTCTGCCAAGGAGAGAAGGAGAACTTTTCATAAAGAAGGAATAAATTAGTAGAGTGGTAACTACTGAAATATACGGAAGGATATAGAAAGGGCTGAAATTTTATTTGAAAAAGTCTTTCACCAGATAAGAGAACCACCGCTTAGCAAAAATATGTAGCAAGTGAATTTGTTTTTCAAACTCCTCACCTATATAACCATTTTTTGACCTTTCCTTTCTCTTCCTGGGCATTCAAACATCTCTTGAGATTTGATTCCTTGCGATTACTGAGATTAGTGATCTAAAATCACTTTTATGATAGTCTTAAGATTTGACTAGCGTTACCCTCAAAGGAATTTGCATTTTAAAAGAAGTCCAGGGACTTCCCTGGTGGCGCAGTGGTTGAGAATCTGCCTGCCAATGCAGGGGACATGGGTTCGAGCCCTGGTCTGGGAAGATCCCACATGCCGCAGAGCAACAAAGCCCATACGCCACTACTACTGAGCCTGCACTCTAGAGCCTGCAAGCCACAACTACTGAGCCCACGTGCCACAACTACTGAAACCTGTGCACCTAGAGCTTGAGCTCTGCAGCAAGAGAAGCCACTGCAATGAGAAGCCCGTGCACCACAACGAAGACCCAACAACGAAGACCCAATGCAGCTAAAAATAAATAATTAATTAATTTAAACAAACAAAAAGAGAAGTCCAGTGAAGAGCCAAGCCCTAACTCAAGTGAATGGTTTGCTAAGCCAGAGGTGCTAGGAAAATTAGTGCTAGTGGATCTTTTCTAAAATTATATCCTAAATAGAATCTTGGGAGAAATATGGCTGCAGATAGCTAAGGAAGCTGGTTTAAACCTGGAGATATTCCAGAGAAGAGTTTAAGACATATTTTTGCCGGAATTTCTATTATTATCTTGAATGGAAAAGCTGTTTAAAATACATTAACTTTGTACAAAGTTTGCATGAGCCTGATTTCAATTTTCTATTTGGCCTAAGAAGGTTCAGTCCGTAAGTCTAATTTAATCTAACCTCCCTTTAATCTTATTTTTACCTCATGCCAAAATTATTAGTAAGCTACATGTAATAATTTCAGGTGTGCTGATAAAATTCAAGTTGAAAATGCAACCTTATTTTTTGTTATGACACTGTATAGTCACAATCTAAGATATTAATAAAGTCAAACAATAGTAAGATTTTCTAGCTAATGAGAAATCACTGACCACTTGTTTCTCTTGAGCCGCCTTGTACTAAAACCATGTATACATGTATATTATTCCTTTGGCTTTGTTGTAGGACTTAAGAAATGGTCATCTAAAGAAAGACCTAAGAAATGAGGAGTGGGAAAGACTAGTCTCCTAGAATGGATATGCTAACTAAAAAGAAGCAGAGCTGGGTAGGAATGTGTAATTCAGCAGCCCTGATGTTTTAGACACATGACTGTTAATTTATAATTCTTTAAGCTATATACACATTATATACATTTCTTTGTATGATAGTTTATGTTTTAAAATTCAGAAAATGAATCCTGGAGAGCTAAAATGAGGACACAGAATACTGTAGTGTAGGTATAGCATGGAACAGTAGGAATAAGGTAGCTTCTGGAGTCAAACAATGTTTGCGTCCCAGCTTTGGCACTTACTAGCTGTGTGACATTGCATAAATTATTTAACATGTCTGAGATCCTATAACTTCTTCTATACAATATGACTAATAATAGTTCAAATTTGAAAGAAAGAAGGGCTGGCTCTAGAATGGAAGGGAGATGTAGGGGAAATGGGTCTCATTCCAAACCAGAAGGAACTGTATTTTAAGGAAAGTTAAAGGAGCAGTTGAAGATAATGGAAACCCAACTGCCCACAAATTGTAGGGCTTAGATAAGAAAAGAGGGCTCTGAATGATAAATAGAGGCCTGGAAGTCACTTTAATATCAGTGCCCAGATTCCTGATCTCCCAAGTACCACCTCTTCTGTTCCTTGTTCCCATTCCCATCCCTAAAATATTTTGGGATAGCTAAGTATATACAGACAAATATACAATATAAGCAATAGTATGGGATATAGTGTTGCATAACCTTACCTGTTCCATTATGCTAGGCCAAATGGCAAATACATCATCTTACTTTCATTTCCTTACCTTATCTAGGATTACTTTATTACTTTTAATACCAAACCAGTTCTTGAACCTGATCAGTCCAGTATAACAGGCTTAAGCCAATGAGTGCATAGCATTCTTATGGTGTATAGTAATGGTACAGGAATAGGGATTTATCCCAATTTAGGCTAGTGAAATGATAGGGAACATTTTCTAGGATCATCTAGGAGGTTTCCTAGTGTAAAGAGAAGCTCGAGAAAAGATAGTAACTCTTCTGCATACTGACATTGTTTTGCACATGTGTGAGGTCTATAACTACATAGCATGGTGCTACCATCCTGAGGATTACTTCAAATTTCCTTAGCAGATATGAGCCCTTCCCCACACCCACTGCATAAGCTCCCAGACTAAGTGAGTGAGATGACAGTAATGCCAGGTCATCAACATCATACTTGAGTCATTAATACATAGTTTGAAATAGGAACCTGATAAAGAATACAAGTATCTGGGGATTCACCACAAACTTGAGATGAAGTCCACGAGAAGAAGGGTAGCCTTAGGATCTTTTAAATTAACGCACCCCACTTCTTACATTGCATTTAGTGTTCCCTACTTCTTTATCCTATTTACCATAAATCATCCGAGGCTTGACTGGTTTTCAATCCTTGATTCATTGACACATATTTAACATAAACTTCTTAATAAGAATGGTGCATCAGCTCTCTGAAGGAGAAAACTAAAATGGGAAACAGAATGCCAAAAGAATGGTTAACTAAAAAGCAAGAACAATCACAGCAAAAGTGAAAGCTGACAACTTGATTTGGAGGGATGCCCAGATGGAATTCTAGACAGTAATGGGTATTTATAAAACTGTCCTTGAATCATCAGGGAAAGGTTAAATCATGTTCAGTAGCTTCTAATATGAAGGCAGGAACCTGACTAATTATCATGATTTTCACCAAACTGGTTAATACAAGAATATTTTGACATTTGGAAAGGTAGCATTCAGTTATTTGAAAACAAAATAATTTTAAGTGTTATCTCCTGATAATATAAAACAGATTGTTTATATTAAGGAAAAGTAAAATATCAATGCTGTAAGGATAGAATTATGTTATTAGGAATTTAAATTTTATGATGGTAAAATAAAGAAAGAAAAACTCTTCAATTAATTTTTCTTATTATTCACAAACTGAACAGAAAAGCTCTGTGGAATTTTAGTTCACACAGTACGGACTCAGGGAAATTTTGAGGAAAAATTATACCTTCATAGATATTTCTCTATATGAAAACAATTGTGTTGTTTTTTTTCTTTTAAACAGGCCACAATCACAACTATGCTACCAAGAATTACTTAGCTATTGAAAACTAAATTGGACTGAGTAAAAATTTAAAAAAAGACAACATAGCAAAGCTATTGAAACAAAGTTTAAGAAAATATAGAGATTAACCAAGATGGCGGAGTAGAAGGACGTGCTCTCACTCCCTCTTGCGAGAGCACCAGAATCACCACTGGCTGCTGGACAATCATTGACAGGAAGACCCTGGACTTCACCAAGGAGGATACCCCGCGTCCAAGGACAGAGGAGAAGCCACAGTGAGACGGTAGGAGGGGCGCAATCAGAGTAAAATCAAATCCCATAACTGCTGGGTGGGTGACTCACAGACTGGCGAACACTTATACCACAGAATTCCACCCACTGGAGTGAAGGTTCTGAGCCCCACGTCAGGCTTCCCAACCTGGGGGGTCCGGCAACGGGAGGAGGAATTCCTAGAGAATCAGACTTTGAAGCCTAGAGGGAATTGATTGCAGGACTTTGACAGGACTGGGGGAAACAGAGACCCCACTCTTGGAGGGCACACACAAAGTAATGTGTGCATCGGGACCCAGGGGAAGGAGCAGTGACCCTGGGGGAGACTGAACCGGACCTACCTGCTGGTGTTGGGGGGTCTCCTGCAGAGGCGAGTGGTGGCTCTGTTTCACCGTGGGGATAAGGACACTGGCAGCAGAGGCTCTGGGAAGTTCTCCTTGGCGTGAGCCCTCCCAGAGTCTGCCATTGACCCCACCAAAGAGCACCGGTAGGCTCCAGTGTTGGGTTGCCTCAGGCAAAACAACCAACAGGGAGGGAACCCAGCCCCACCCATCAACAGTCAAGTGGATTAAGGTTTTACTGAGCTCTGACCGCCACAGCAACAGGGAGGGAACCCAGCCCCACCCATCAACAGTCAAGTGGATTAAGGTTTTACTGAGCTCTGACCGCCACAGCAACAGTCAGCTCTACCCACCACCAGAGCCTCCCATCAAGCCTCTTAGATAGCCTCAACCACCAGAGGGCAGACAACAGAAGCAAGAAAAACTATGATCCTGCAGCCTGTGGACCAAAAACCACAGTTACAGAAAGATAGAGAAGATGAAAAGGCAGAGGGCTATGTACCAGATGAAGGAACAAGAAAAAACCCCAGAAAAACAACTAAATGAAGTGGAGATAGGCAACCTTCCAGAAAAAGAATTCAGAATAATGATAGTGAAGATGATCCAGGACCTCGGAATAAGAATGGAGGCAAAGATTGAGAAGATGCAAGAAATGATTAACAAAGACCTAGAAGAATTAAAGAACAAACAAACAGAGATCACCAATACAATAACTGAAATGAAAACTACACTAGAAGGAATCAATAGCAGAATAACTGAGGCAGAAGAACGGATAAGTGACCTGGAAGACAGAATGGTGGAATTCACTGCTGCAGAACAGACTAAAGAAAAAGAATGAAAAGAAATGAAGACAGCCTAAGAGACCTCTGGGACAACATTAAACGCAACAACATTCGCATTATAGGGGTCCCAGAAGGAGAAGAGAGAGAGAAAGGACCAGAGAAAATATTTGAAGAGATTATAGTCGAAAACTTCCCTAACATGGGAAAGGAAATAGCCACCCAAGTCCAGGAAGCGCAGAGAGTCCCATACAGAATAAACCCAAGGAGAAACACGCCGAGACACATAGTAATCAAAGTGGCAAAAATTAAAGACAAAGAAAAATTATTGAAAGCAGCAAGGGAAAAACGACAAATAACATACAAGGGAACTCCCATAAGGTTAACAGCTGATTTCTCAGCAGAAACTCTGCAAGCCAGAAGGGAGTGGCATGATATACTTAAAGTGATGAAAGGGAAGAACCTACAACCAAGATTACTCTACCCCGGCAAGGATCTCATTTAGATTTGATGGAGAAATCAAAGCTTTGCAGACAAGCAAAAGCTAAGAGAATTCAGCACCACCAAACCAGCTCTACAACAAATGCTAAAGGAACTTCTCTAAGTGGGAAACACAAGAGAAGAAAAGGACCTACAAAGACAAACCCAAAACAATTAAGAAAATGGTCATAGGAACATACATATCGATAATTACCTTAAACGTGAATGGATTAAATGCCCCAACCAAAAGACATAGACTGGCTGAATGGATACAAAAACAAGACCCATATATATGCTGTCTACAAGAGACCCACTTTAGACCTAGGGACACATACAGACTGAAAGTGAGGGGATGGAAAAAGATATTCCATGCAAATGGAAATCAAAAGAAAGCTGGAGTAGCTATACTCATATCAGATAAAATAGACTTTAAAATAAAGAATGTTACAAGAGACAAGGAAAGACACTACATAATGATCCAGGGATCAATCCAAGAAGAAGATATAACAATTATAAATATATATGCACCCAACATAGGAGCACCTCAATACATAAGGCAACTGCTAACAGCTATAAAAGAGGAAATCGACAGTAACACAATAATAGTGGGGGACTTTAACACCTCACTTACACCAATGGACAGATCATCCAAAATGAAAATAAATAAGGAAACAGAAGCTTTAAATGACACAATAGGCCAGATAGATTTAATTGATATATATAGGACATTCCATCCAAAAACAGCAGATTACACGTTCTTCTCAAGTGCGCACGGAACATTCTCCAGGATAGATCACATCTTGGGTCACAAATCAAGCCTCAGTAAATTTAAGAAAATTGAAATCATATCAAGCATCTTTTCTGACCACAACGCTATGAGATTAGAAATGAATTACAGGGAAAAAAACGTAAAAAGGACAAACACATGGAGGCTAAACAATACGTTACTAAATAACCAAGAGATCACTGAAGAAATCAAAGAGGAAATCAAAAAATACCTAGAGACAAATGACAATGAAAACACGACGACCCAAAACCTATGGGATGCAGCAAAAGCGGTTCTAAGAGGGAAGTTTATAGCTATACAAGCCTACCTAAAGAAACAAGAAAATCTCAAGTAAACAATCTAACCTTACACCTAAAGAAACTAGAGAAAGAAGAACAAACAAAACCCAAAGTTAGCAGAAGGAAAGAAATCATAAAGATCAGAGCAGAAATAAATGAAATAGAAACAAAGAAAACAATAGCAAAGATCAATAAAACTAAAAGTTGGTTCTTTGAGAAGATAAACAAAATTGATAAGCCATTAGCCAGACTCATCAAGAAAAAGAGGGAGAGGACTCAAATCAATAAAATCAGAAATGAAAAAGGAGAAGTTACAACAGACACCACAGAAATACAAAGCATCCTAAGAGACTACTACAAGCAACTTTATGCCATAAAATGGACAACCTGGAAGAAATGGACAAATTCTTAGAAAGGTATAACCTTCCCAGACTGAATCAGGAAGAAACAGAAAATATGAACAGACCAATCACAAGTAATGAAATTGAAACTGTGATTAAAAATCTTCCAACAAACAAAAGTCCAGGACCAGATGGCTTCACAGGTGAATTCTATCAAACATTTAGAGAAGAGCTAACACCCATCCTTCTCAAACTCTTCCAAAAAATTGCAGAGGAAGGAACACTCCCAAACTCATTCTATGAGGCCACCATCACCCTGATACCAAAACCAGACAAAGACACTACAAAAAAAGAAAATTACAGACCAATATCACTGATGAATATAGATGCAAAAATCCTCAACAAATACTAGCAAACAGAATCCAGCAACACATTAAAAGGATCATACACCACGATCAAGTGGGATTTATCCCAGGGATGCAAGGATTCTTCAATATACGCAAATCAATCAATGTGATACACCATATTAACAAATTGAAGAATAAAAACCATATGATCATCTCAATAGATGCAGAAAAAGCTTTTGACAAAATTCAACACCCATTTCTGATAAAAACTCTCCAGAAAGTGGGCATAGAGGGAACCTACCTCAACATAATAAAGGCCATATATGACAAACCCACAGCAAACATCATTCTCAATGGTGAAAAACTGAAAGCATTTCCTCTAAGATCAGGAACGAGACAAGGATGTCCACTCTCACCACTATTATTCAACATAGTTCTGGAAGTCCTAGCCACGGCAATCAGAGAAGAAAAAGAAATAAAAGGAATACAAATTGGAAAAGAAGAAGTAAAACTGTCACTGTTTGCGGATGACATGATACTATACATAGAGAATCCTAAAACTGCCACCAGAAAACTGCTAGAGCTGATTAATGAATATGGTAAAGTTGCAGGATACAAAATTAATGCACAGAAATCTCTTGCATTCCTATACACTAATGATGAAAAATCTGAAAGAGAAATTATGGAAACACTCCCATTTACCATTGCAACAAAAAGAATAAAATACCTAGGAATAAACCTACCTAGGGAGACGAAAGACCTGTATGCAGAAAACTATAAGACACTGATGAAAGAAATTAAAGATGATACCAACAGATGGAGAGATATACCATGTTCTTGGATTGGAAGAATCAACATTGTGAAAATGAGTATACTACCCAAAGCAATCTACAGATTCAATGCAATCCCTATCAAATTACCAATGGCATTTTTACGGAGCTAGAACAAATCATCTTAAAATTTGTATGGAGACACAAAAGACCCCGAATAGCCAAAGCAGTCTTGAGGGAAAAAAATGGAGCTGGAGGAATCAGACTCCCAGACTTCAGACTATACTACAAAGCTACAGTAATCAAGACAGTATGGTACTGGCACAAAAACAGAAACATAGATCAATGGAACAAGATAGAAAGCCCAGAGATTAACCCACGCACCTATGGTCAACTAATCTATGACAAAGGAGGCAAAGATATACAATGGAGAAAAGACAGTCTCTTCATAAGTGGTGCTGGGAAAACTGGACAGCTACATGTAAAAGAATGAAATTAGAATACTCCCTAACACCATACACAAAAATAAACTCAAAATGGATTAGAGACCTAAATATAAGACTGGACACTATAAAACTCTTAGAGGAAAACATAGGAAGAACACTCTTTGACATAAATCACAGCAAGATCTTTTTTGATCCACCTCCTAGAGTAATGGAAATAAAAACAAAAATAAACAAATGGGACCTAATGAAACTTCAAAGCTTTTGCACAGCAAAGGAAACCATAAACAAGACGAAAAGACAACCCTCAGAATGGGAGAAAATATTTGCAAATGAATCAACGGACAAAGGATTAATCTCCAAAATATATAAACAGCTCATTCAGCTCAATATCAAAGAAACAAACACCCCAATCCAAAAATGGGCAGAAGACCTAAATAGACATTTCTCCAAAGAAGACATACAGATGGCCACGAAGCACATGAAAAGATGCTCAACATCACTAATTATTAGAGAAATGCAAATCAAAACTACAATGAGGTATCACCTCACTCCTGTTAGAATGGGCATCATCAGAAAATCTACAAACAACAAATGCTGGAGAGGGTGTGGAGAAAAGGGAACCCTCTTGCACTGTTGGTGGGAATGTAAATTGATACAGCCACTATGGAGAACAGTATGGAGGTTCCTTAAAAAACTAAAAATAGAATTACCATATGACCCAGCAATCCCACTACTGGGCATATACCCAGAGAAAACCGTAATTCAAAAAGACACATGCACCCGAATGTTCATTGCAGCACTATTTACAATAGCCAGGTCATGGAAGCAACCTAAATGCCCATCAACAGACGAATGGATAAAGAAGTTGTGGTACATATATACAATGGAATATTACTCAGCCATAAAAAGGAACGAAATTGAGTCATTTGTTGAGACATGGATGGATCTAGAGACTGTCATACAGAGTGAAGTAAGTCAGAAAGAGAAAAACAAATATCGTATATTAATGCATGTATGCGGAACCTAGAAAAATGGTACAGATGAGCCAGTTTGCAGGGCAGAAGTTGAGACACAAATGTAGAGAATGGTCATATGGACACCAAGGGGGGAAAACTGCGGTGAGGTGGGGATGGTGGTGTGCTGGATTGGGCAATTGGGATTGACATGTATACACTGATGTGTATGAAACTGATGCCTAATAAGAACCTGCAGTATAAAAAAACAAACAAAACAACTAATACTAAACTTTCATTGGGTTATTTGTATGGAAATATGTTAATATAAATGTTTCAGACATTACATGAAATTTCTAAAAATCTTATATTTGTATTTGTATGGAAATATGTATGGAAATATGTTAATATAAATGTTTCAGACATTACATGAAATTTCTAAAAATCTTATATTTGTATTTGTATGGAAATATGTATGGAAATATGTTAATATAAATGTTTCAGACATTACATGAAATTTCTAAAAATCTTATATGTTCTGGTATAATGTTATAAGTAATAATCCTAGTTATTACTTTAAAATGTATATCTCAGAAATAACTAATTTTCTTGTCAACTGCATTATTATGAACTTTCATCAAATCTTTAACCGTGGTCATTTTTAAGTCTTTTGTCATTTACAGACAGTTATGGTGTACTCTGATGATTTTGCAAATATGTTCCTATAAAAGGGTTTCATCTTCAAGAAATTCATGGAAAAGACTCTGACAAGTACAGGTTTCTGGTAACTGACTGTACTGCTGAACTGAATGAATAAGCATTTTCAGAACTCTAATGAAAAACTGATGAACTCATAAAAGTGCTAACAAAAGATCAAGATGAAAAAAAAATTAATTACATGGGACTGAGTGAACTGATGAGGATGAGTATAATTTTTGTGACTTTCTGTCTGAATTAAAAAAAAAAAAAAAATCCCACAAGGACTCAGAGGCAAAGAATATACAAATCAATTTTCACTGCAAAGTAAAGGAGCTGTTACAGTGGAGGATTACTGGACTGAATGTCAATATTATGACATAGTATGAGTGTGTTTCATGTTTGGTAATTGCAATCATTGTTGCTTTTGTTGTGGTCATCCATGTACAATGCTTGGTGTCAGTCTATTTATGTCTTGTAAAAATAAAATACAGTGTGTGTGTGTGTGAATAAAAAAAAAAAAAAAAAAAAAAAAAAAAGAAAATATAAACTTGTAAAACATAAATTGAAGTCATAAACATTTAGGATTGTTTAGGACTGTTATATCCTCTTGATGAACTGACCCCTTTATAATTATGAAGTTATCTTGTTTATTATGTTTTACTCTGAACTTACTTTTTTCTGATATATAGTCAGTCAAGCTTTCATTTAAATACTTTTTCTATCCTTTTATATATAACCTTTTCATATTTTTACATTTAAAAGGCATTTTGTATAGCAACTTTTTTGTTTTGTTTTGTTTTTTTTAACCAATCTGACAGGCTTTGTATTTTAATTGAGGTATTTACACCATTTACACTTAATGTAACTATTGATCTGTTAAGGCTTATGTCTCCATTTTATTATTTGTTTTCTGTTTGTTCCCTTGGTTTCTAATTCCTCTATTTCTTTTTTCTTGCCTTCCTGTGGGTTACTTGAATATTTTTTAGTTCAACTTTTATTTATTTATAAGTTTTTTAGTATAAATAACGAAGTAAGCAGCCATACTGAGAAGGTACATATATCAAGGAACTGCAGGAGATCTCTAGACCCTAAAGGTGGCCCTCAGCTGGAAGTCAGCAAAAAGCGGGGCTCTTGGTCATAGAACCACAAGAAAGTGAATTCACAAGAAAGTGAATTCAAGCCTAAGTAAGCTTGGAAGTAGGTTCTTGCTCAATTGAGTTCATGATGAAACTTCAGCCTGGTGAGACCCTGAGGCAGAGAACCTAGACAAGCCCTACCTGGATTCTTGACCCAAAGAAACTGTGAGATAAACTGTTTTAAGCCAGTAAGTTTGTGGTAATTTATTACATAGCAATATAAAACTAATATAGCATCATAAAGAGATTATTAGTGGTCTGAATGAAAGCTGTCTCAGCAGAGTGATTGGGTAGGAGCCAGACTACATTGATTTGGACGAGTGAGTTGGGGGTAAGTAAATGGAGTGAGTATAGATAACTCCTTTGAGAGGTTTGCCTGAGAACAGTCTGAGAATGTAGGGCTGTAGCTGAATGGTGCTTTGGTTTTGAGGACAAAGTTTTTATTTTTATTTTTTAATGGGAAGTAACGAGCATATTTAAAAGTGTGTCTTTTACAAGAATCAATTTTTACTGAAAGTTTGCTTGGCTATGTTAAATGCAATATAGCTAGATATAATTCACATGAAATAATTGGTTAAGAGCTATGTCTGGTGACCTAATGTTGATATTAACATTGATAATACTGTAAAAAGTATAAAAGATTATAAAAGACAGCAGTATGAATACTGTTATTTAGCAAAACCCTCTTATTTGCAATATCTCCAAATGCAAGAGGGCTCACCTTGCATCTGGAGGATCCTATTGTCTGAGTCAAGTTCCACTATTCTTTCAATTCGCAGAAAAGCAAAGCCACTATCATTTGGCTTTCTATGATGATTTTCTAAGGTGGCAGCTTTCCATGAGAGCTGACCAGTAAGTCTTGGTCTAGATCCCATGTTGAATTTGTAGACTCATAGGGAAAAAACTTGTGTGAGACAAATTACCATCTAACACGAATTACTATCTAACATTGCTGTAAGAATTCCAGCTTTATGTCATTTGTTTACAACCTGTTCCTTGCTTTATATTATTATTTCTAAAAATAGGGGTTATAATTTCTGTAGATTTTCATTTCTATGATCAAAACATGCTTTCTATCCTCAAATGGTTAGTTTGAAAAAAGAAGAACAATAATAATAAATGAAGAGGAAGAGAGAGAGGAGGAAAAAAATTTGCCACGTCCCAAGTTCTATACCAGGTACTTAATAAAAATCTTCCTTAATTCTCCAAATAACCCTTCAAGGTAGGCTCTTTAATTAACCTCATTTTTCAAATAAGTAAACTGAGTCTTAGATTAAGGAAATAATACCCAGGGTCCTGCAGCTGTTCATTAAGTGTCACATTAGAACACCCTTATGGTGACTTTAAAGTTAATGTCTTAATTAACTACTATATTGCTCCCATTCTAAAAAAGAGGATTCTTTCTTAGGGAATTAACAGTGGTCTGTACAGGACAAGAAGGACTGTTCATTAAACTAACAAGGAATAATGAAGACCTCTCTGGCAGGGAATAATACTTTACATGTTTCTCATTTCTCATTATGTCCTTCCATGTTCAATAACATAGTCAATCCAGCTGAGCTCCTGTAGTAATATTTCAAAAATTGTCCTGACTGCCACGATTCAATTGTTGAGGACTTGCTTGTTACAACACAGGAAACAGTTATATTATGTACCTTACATTAGACAACAATAAGACTTAACTCTGAAATATGTCTATCATTATTAGTCTTTTGTATCCATGGTGATTTAATGTCATCTTGCCGCCAGTCATTTGACTTAGGCTAGTGGTTTTCAGACTGGAGCTTGCATCAGAATCTCCTGTAGGGCTTCTTCGAAACACACAGATGACTGGATCCGACTCTCAGATGTTTGGATTCAGTAGATGTGGGTTGTAGACCTTAAAATGTGTGTTTCTAACAAGTTCCCAGATGCTGCTAATGCTGCTGCTGGTCTGAAGACCACACTTTGAGAACCACTGGCCCAGATTAGGGTTTTAAAACCTTTTTCTGTAAAGAATCAGGTAAATACTTTTGGCTTTGTGGGTCATATGGTCTCTGCCACAACTGCTTAACTCTTCCTTTGCCATGGAAAGCAGCCATACACAATACCTAAATAAATAGGAGATGGCTGTGTTCCAATAAAATTTTATTTACAGAAACAGGTGTCAGGATGGATTTGGTAAATGGACCATAGGTGGTCAACCTCTGGCACAGACCAACTCAGTATAAGAGGCCTGAAAAATAACTTTGTATATATTAAATATACTGTGTGACTCCATGAGAATCAACTATAGATTTATCCACAAAAACCCTTTCTAAGTTTCTAAATAAAATCTGCAGAACTATAACAGAGACTAAGCTGATTGTGTTAAACCAGCACAGAGGAGAAACCCCAAAGCTTTCCTATGAACCCAATAAAAAAGCAACAGTTTTATGCACGAGTCTGCATCTTATAAACAGTTTTTGTTCTAACATGCCCATGAACAATACCTTCATTTTCAAATTTTAGTTTTAATTGGATATTGTTTATAATGCTAGAAACTATAAATATACCAAACAAAAGAAAACTAACACTATATTGAATGACATAGATGCCAACCCCATCAGATTATCTGTTGACTTTATAATAAAATGAAACAAAACAAAAATACTCTACTTGCCATGAGTATGCCCAGGTTTAATATATTTGGTCTTTACCTGGAATGGTGTACTTCAAATTAATTTAAAATGCCAATATAACCCTAAAAATCTAATAAACTATATATACCAGTGAACCCACTGCATTAGCTCTATCCTTACAAAATGTAAACTCTTGTAAAAAGACATCATTCAGAAATTTTTTTCTGAATTTTTGTCATAATGGATTGTGATTTAGTACCCTGAAAATAATTAGATGCAAGTGCCATGAGGAAAGCTAGTATTATGGGTCATCTTATAAACTTAAAATGCAAGTATTATGTTAAACATCTCCAACAATGCTATATTTAATTGCAATATTTAGATAAAATCTCTACAATTATATATTGTAACATTTTGATAATTTAAAGATGGATTAAAATGGCTTTCTGAGGGGATACGTGACTTCTTTCAAAATCTTTTCCTAAATTCGATTAAATCAAATGTTTCATTTTGATCAATGGGTTTAGATTTGCTACTAGACATTTATTCTTTAGTCTAACGAAGTTGTTTTCAAAGAGTCCTCAGTTTTAAAAAAAAAAAGGTTGAAAGAGAATTGTGGTTAAATGACACTGGAAAATGTTTACTTTAAACACACTTTAAAAGTTTTTTGTTTTGTTTATGTTTTTCTGTTTTTTTTACTTCAGGACTCTTTGGAAATAATATTCATGGTACAGATATCTAAGAAAGATGTGGTAAATCGTGTAGCTTTTTCCAATCTCATTTGAACATGGAACCAAATTATTAGTAGAGCATTCTGAAGTACAAGAGAAACACTTAAGAAAACAATGTTCTTAGTGCCTGAATCCAGGTACCATATGATATTTAAAAAAAAAATAAATTAAATTAGAATCAACAAGTATTTGTTAAGTACCTCTATTATTTGACTTATCACTTAAAGGTTAACGTTTTACTTTTACTATGACACTCACCTAAGTCTATCTAGAACGTAGTTAAACCTATTAAACATACTTACACTCCTCTTCAGGCCTCTTCCGAAGGGCTGCACGAACTTCTTTACAAGGACTTCTCTGATATTGTGGGGGATTCCTTCCCCTTATTAGGTTCTCCATCCTACAGGAGGGAATTAACAGAATATTTTAATACCAAAACCTTGATAACTTTTAACAAGTTAAATGGTTTAAATCAAGAGTCAACAATTCAGGTAGACCACACCATTAAGAGTATCTAGCAAGGAGTAAGGCAGTAGGGAGTGGCAGTGACTGTGGTAAACTGGAGAGTGCTTGACTTTTCTTAGGCATTCCAATTTTAAAAATATAAAAACACATGTGGATGAAACTCATATGCACATTCTCCAATTAGAGACTGTTATGGACTGAATGTTTGTGTCCCCACCCCCTCCACTCCTCCAACCCTTCCCCTCCACCCCCCCATTCATATGTTGAAACTCTAATCCCCAGGGTAATGGTATTTGGTAATACCATTTGGTAATGGTAATGGAACCCTTGATAGGTAACTAGGTTTAGTTGAGGTCATGAGGGTGGGACACGCATGATGGAATCAGTATTTTTATAAGATGAGGAAAAGAGACCAGAGCTCATTCTCCCCTGCCATATGAGGACACAGTGAGAAGGCAGTCATCTACAAACCAGGAAGAGGGCTCGCACCAGGAACTGAATCTGCTGGTGCCTTGATAGTAGACTTCTAAGACTCCAAAACTGTTAGAAATAAATGTCTATTGTTTCAGCCACCCAGTCTGTGGTATTTTGTTATAGCAGCCCAAGCTAAGTCAGAGACCCATTAACTAAAGAATGATTACTTATAAAGCAAACACATTTATCAAAAATCAGGTTACCCTTTAGAAAGAAAGATCATATCTTTCACCAACATTCTGAATACCAGTTTTCAGGAGTTTTAATTGCTGCTTTCCTCTGTGCTAATGATTAAATTGGGATGGGTTTTCTAATTCTAATCATTGTGACTTCTTGAAAATATGGTTTATATAAAGTGCACTTCTCAGTTACTTCCAATGCTGACAACCAGAAAATAATAATAAATGGGCCAAATGCAACTTGGGTTGGCATATTAAACAGCATATACTCTGTGGTTAGTATTTTCTGGTTTTAGTAAACCTTACAGTTTTGTGCCACCAATGCATACTCTGCTTATTTTGAAAACATTAAACAACTATTGAGTGTTTAGGACTTGAAAATTCAGAACAAAACAATGATATTTATCATTTTGAAAATATAAACATAGCTTTTAACATCTACATAATTATTCTAATGGGATATCACTGGTTTTAACAAACATGCTGGCTGATAGCATGTATTGAAAATGGTGTGGTTGTTATGGGTTATGGTGGTAGAAGGTCTCCTAGGGTTAGTAGTATAGAGAATTATATTTCTAGTGTCTAGAGTGGAAATTGAGAAAGGATAATCCAATAAAAGCAATATGTAAAATGGTGTGAAATGTGAGATAAACAACCTTTTGTACTGGAAGAGTAACATAACACTATTCCTAGGAGAAGCTGTCACTGGTTCTTAGAAATACTTTTCCAAATATACTTCCTTAAATCAATCCATTCATAGGTAGGGACTACTTTATATGCATGTGTATGCTCACTCATATGCCTATGCTTGTGTATGTAAAGTACAAGAAAACATTTCTCAGTGTGTGATGATAACTTGAAACTTAGTTTCACTTGAAGATCATTTCAAGTGAGAAAAAGAGTTCAAGGTTATGATAATACAATGATAGGATATCAAGTGAAAACCTCAAGAGTTTAAGACATAATTTGCTTTAATACTATATATGGGGGCAAAATTAAGCTTCCAGGACCATCCCTGCAGTTTCTGTATGAGGATTAGCCATGTAAATTATATAAAATGTTCTAGATTCTGACTCGAATTAATTCAGTGCACTATTTTGATTACATGTTTCAGCAAATACATGAATTTTCATGAAGATATAATAACTATTTAAGTGAACTTTAGTTAATCACTAGTATTTACAAGCTCAAGATAGTAAAATACAACAAACATAACCTACAAATGCAAGTATCTACATAAAATTGTGATTTAATTTTAAAAACCAATTAGTCATCGTGATTATACAGATGAGGGATGACAACTTACCCTGGTTGGAAATCTATGTAAACCAGTCTCTTGGATAGGCTATTACTTTTCCTTTTATGTATCTGACTATAGGGAATGTGAAGACAAAAATGGTCTAGTTGATTTCGACGTAATTATATTTGAGGGTATGTCAGAAAAACTGAAATACAAGTTAGAAAGTACTGCCAAAGGCTCCAGGAGAGTTTCACTTACATGGTTGCTATTGGCATCAAAGATCACCAAGAATCATGATGCCCAAATGTTGCATTATGGGAATGCTCACAAGCAGATATGCAAGAGATTATGCAGTGTTAGCAATGCCGCATTGTTTAACTGTGACGAGCCTAGGTTCTGGAATAGACTGCCTGGGCTAAACTCCCATTCTGTCTCTTAAAGGATGATTTTAGGGAAAGATACTTAGCTACTTTATACCTTAATTTTCTCAGCAATAAATGGGGATAACATTAGCTACCTCATAGGATTGTTGTGAGGATTAAATATGTTAATACTGTACATGTGCTTACACTGTGTCCGCCACGATACAAGAGCTCAGCAAATGTAGTTATTATTAATCATAATTATCCCAAATAAAAATGAAATCATATACTAAAATTTTAAATGTCTGGTATGTTAGGAGAAATATGAAAACTAACCTCTAGTTAATAAAGAAAAAGAACAGATGACACTGTTGAGAAAAAAAATTCTGGCTAAACAAATGTTCTGGTTATTGGAAAAATACAAAACATCCATGCACGTAAATTGCCAATTTTCAAAATGAAGGACTTAATAAACTGTATTTCATTTTATTCAGTAAGATTTAAAGGATTACTATATGACAGTCTTCCAAGGATACTCAGATGGATAAAAGTGGGCTGGTATCCCCGTGAATTAATTAAAGTGCTAAATAACTTATTCTTTCTTAGAGAATTCAGAAGATGTTACAAAGTTGTATAGTGCCCTTTGACCTTAGCAAGAACAATGACTATATCTTACAATGTATTACCATTTATCACTTATTCCATCTAATCCTTACAACAACCTTCTGAAAGAACATTTTGAAGATGAGAAAGCTAATGTGCAGAAATGTTCAGTGACCTGATCCTGGCCACACAGGAAGTAAGAGGTGCAACTGAGATTTAATCACGGTTTTCTGATTTTTTTAATCTTTTTCTAGTTGCTTTTTAACCCACTATTTCCATGAGTCTATGATTAGCTATAGATAATTTCACTAGGAGACTGAATATTTGAGACTCTACTATGTCGTGCATATTTAATTTTGATGGAATTCTTATTGAACATAATATTAATATTTAAATTAGTATATACTCATATATAAATAGTATATATTACATTAAATATAATACTACACAAATATATATACATTTGTAAAAATGTTTATCTCCTAATTACATGTTGAGTTTTTTATCATTTAGCTGTTTTCATTGAAATGTTTGCTGTTTTCATTGAAATGTTTGCTTCTATTAATGATATTTTAAGTTTTTAGAACCACCAAAAAGATAACTGGGGTCAAGGAAACTCACTGTAAACTATACATACAACACAGTAATAGATGAATAAAAATTAAAATAGCACTAAAAGTCGTTGGAATGCTAAATGTTATACCCAGTGGAAAATACACTTTGAATCAAATTAAATGTTTTACACAGCAATGTTCATGTCCAAACTATTATATAACTCTGAGACTTCCATCCTCTTGAGATTACACTTCTGGCTACTTGAACTCTTTCACCAGTGTCATCTATGATCTACAGTTTACATTAAATGGTCAGACAAAATGACCAAGAATGAAGTCTTGGAGCACAGCCGGGACACAGCAAAGATGCTATTCTAGCTACTCTCAAGCTTGGTATGTCACCAGAGGGAGTGCGTTAATAGTTCCAGCAAGGAGAGATTAAGTGTGATGACCACAGGCAAGACAGATGCTCTAAAAACTCATTGAAGAGCTCTGAAAAGTGCAGCCTACATGTCAACTGCTGGGAAGAAATAGGGGCAGCCAGATTAATATCGAACAGCATGAAAAAGCAATCAGAGTTTATAAGCAACAGTATCCACAACTCTCTTGGTGGTGTCTCCAAAACTTAGGTCACAAAATCATCTGCAGAGCTTTATACAACTACAGATTCCCCCATTTCCAGTACTAAAGATTTCCATTCAGTAGACTGGGGTCAGGCCCAGGTAGATATATTTTTCAACGTTAATCAAGTACTTCTAAAGTAGCCTTACACTGGTCCCAATACTGGCATTGGGAACCCCTGTAAATAAAAATATATATACTTGAAGAGTAGGAAAGGG
Source organism: Balaenoptera musculus (assembly GCF_009873245.2). Lineage (NCBI taxonomy): Eukaryota > Metazoa > Chordata > Mammalia > Artiodactyla > Balaenopteridae > Balaenoptera > Balaenoptera musculus. Next base: position 60,185,617 of record NC_045785.1, on the reverse strand, counting down.
AAGTTCAATGAATTCATTCTGCTGATACAGAGGTGAGGTGAGGGCCTGGTGAGGAGACTGCAGTTAGGATAGGTACTATCAAAAATGAAAAGAGTAGCCAAAGCAAAAGATTCAAAGGTTTGCCAAGTTGGCTGGAGGTCAACTAGATGAGCCTGGAGGCTGACTGTTTATAATGCTGATCATCTCAACAGTGAAATGATTTCCTCCGTCAAGCTTTAGCAGACTCAGCTGGATCAGAGAATAAGTCTGGATTGACCTAGAATTGTGGATTGGGTTGATGGTGTGGCCAGTGAATAAAGGAAGGGAAGCATGGGTCAAAATATGGATGAAGTGGATTTACTCAGTATGGAGGAGGAATAGGAAGAATGATTGAGTGCCTGGAGGAAAAGAGAGTTGGACTAAGAAAATAGAGGTATCAGGTATTGGTATTTCTAAATGTCTATTATGTGCCAGGTGATTTATTAGGTTCTCTATATACATTACCCATGCTATTCTTATTTTTTCATGGCTAATCTGAGGCTCAGAGATGTTAAATAACTTGCTTAGGATCACACAGCAAGTGCAAAAATTAGAATTTAAATCTAGATCTGACTCCAGAGCCCATGGGGTTAACTACTATGTGGACTATGTAACAGAAATTTCTTTAATGATGCTAATGCTCAATATCTGCGCTGTCCAGTACAGTAGCTGCTAGACATATACACAGTATATTCCCACTTGGCATGTGGCTAGTGTGACCAAGGAGCTGAATTTGGGATTTCTAAAATTTGATTGAATTTTAGTTTATTTAAATTTAAATTTCAATATGACAAGTGATCACTCTATTAGACAGCACTTCATATCTAGAAGGCCCTATTAACTTAGCACATGACTGGTGAAAATACAGTTCTCCACTGAAGACCTCTAAATTAAAGTCACCATGAGCAGGAAAGTAAAGTTACGGAAAAGTATTCTGTATGAGGATCTTTTGGAGACAAATGAACAACTTAACTCCTCACTGTAGAACTGGCTTACAGTAACCCCCTAGGAGCTTCCTTGCAAAAACACACTTTTCATGCAACTATGGTTTTCAATTACGGAGCTCTCCTCCTAGCACATTGAAGTACCTTGGATACTCACTTGAAACTTCTTCCTATCTCAGGGCCGTCTTACATGCTGCTTCCTTTGCCTCAAATGATCTTCCTCTTATTCTTATCTAAATAACTCCTAATCACCGTTCCAGTCTTCACTATAACATGACTTTTTAAGAGAGTTTTCTTTAACTCCTTCATCTAATTAGATCTCCAAATATAGTTCTACCCTGCAGCCTAGAGTTTTCTATCATAGCACTTATCACATATTGCAATTACATATTAGACTTCTGGATTTCTGTTTAATGCCTGCCTTTCTCCTGAACTGTAAGTTCCATGGAGGCAGAGACAATGTCAGTTTTATTCTCCATTCTATTGGAGAATTTAGTACGGTGCTTCATATTCATACTTGTTGCTTGAATGAATGAATGAATCTATCTCTCCTAATCTTGCCATAAGGGAAAATATATGATGCTGGGATCATTCTGTGTGATCCAGGTGGTCAGCCTAGTGAGTGGCCTTCCAAATACTGTGGCTATCATCCCTTTACCCCCAACTCACGTGCTTCCTCTCAGTCATTCATTGGCACCCCTAACACTTTCCTAGTAGGCCATCACCTTGCACTGAACAGCCTCTCACCATCCCACTCTGCACCAGCTGCCAAGCATGAACAGACATTGGAAAGCAGGTTAAACTGCCCCAGGTTCCCTTTGCTGCAAGACCAAGGAAATGAGTGGGGGAGGAGGAGACAAGATAGAACATCAGGAGCTGCTCTCCCAGGGTGATGCGTCCCTGTGGGGACTTTCTCCAGCTGAACCAGGGGAATTCCCTGTGCTCCCACAGGCAGATTATGGGGGATTATGATTAAGGAAAAGAGATTTTATCATGACATCAAAAAATCGATTAAAAAGCAAAATCAACTTGTTTTGCTTGCAAGATGCCAACGATATGGAGGCTATTTTTCCCCCTCATTGAACTTATTACTATACTTGCTGCTTTGTGAGCACAACCGCAACTGGAAGTATGTAGTGCTTAATGGCTCTATTTGATAATTAGACAACTTAGATAAGCCCCTAAATGACATTCAGTGCACAAGTAATGAACTGAGTATTTGCAGACCCCTTTACTTTGTGGTCTGTAGGCTTCCTAACACTCCTTAAGGAATTTTTTAAAATCTGTAAACTAGATATAAAATAAATTACAAAGAGTAAATATCCTTGACTTATTACTTTCTAGGAAAGTAAAAATTCCAATTATGTGTTAATAATTATCTTTAATTAAACAATCTTAAATAAATGCAGACATTTTTCAAAAAATCAGACTGGCATTTCATTGAGCATTCATTTAACTTGATTATAAGCAGAATTGGACACAATAAGCTACACACCTATAAATAAACACAATCCTTTATATTTAGAGTGACAATCTACATGAGTAGGAAGCTTAGTAAGATCTATAATAAAATATGGTAGCATTTTTTGCCTTCAAACTTGACAATGAATGTACAGGAGCATTTCTGTTAAAGTACAAAGGCATACAATATTGACTACAATCTGAAATTTCATCCAATTAGTTCTGGGGTAAAGAGGGTACTACCTTTCAATTAGTCGGAGTCCAAAGTTTAAAGTGTCTATCATGTGACACAAGTCAAACATCTTTTTCTTTCCATAGCTACTCCATCTTTCTTGGTATTCCTTAGCACAGTGCCTAGACTATGGTAAATGCTCCATAAATATTTAATTAATGATTTAATGGATGGATGAATGAAGTCTGCTCCTTCCTGGCAGGAACATTTGGAAGATTTTCATTTTTCATTCCAAATTTTACCCATCCTTGAATATATATTTTTAAGTTCCAATTCTACTCAGAAACAAATCCAACCACTTCAAATATACTCAGTGCTTGCCTTCTGAATCTTCTATATGATATTTATTAAACGTTTGGAAGTGTAACCGGTGACTTTCTAGCTAGTATTATTCTTCATTTCAATGTCTGAAATGAAGCATTACTCATCTGTATTACTCATATAGATTCTAGACCACTTGAGGGCTTTGACATAACACACTACAGCTGTTGAAATACTTCCATTTAATTTATTTCATTTCATTTTCTTGACAATTCTGAAGTAGGTATCAGTGCATCACTATTTATAGATGAGACAACAGGAAATCTGAGCAATTAAGTGACATATGCAGAGTAACACAGGAGGGCCAGAGGAAGGACTTGAACTCTGGTCCTTGGACTCCTAAAATGCAGTCTTCATTTCATAAGGCTGAGAAAATATTATCAGTCTTTTCTTTTTTCTAATGTCTAGTGGATCATAAAGCAGTTCTCTTACTGAGTTGTAGGTGTTCACTAAATCTTAAAATATGGAATATTTATGAGTTATTGTGATTTTGACTTACACGTCTACAAGTCTAAAAACTAAATAGAAATAATTAATGGAAAATTAAAATAAATAAAAATAATAAGAATTTAAAAAATGAAAGTGTGCTTAAGCCTGCATATGGGAAAAGGAAAAATAAGATTGCTATATTATTTTTAGAAATAATAATTAGCAGTCTGTTCTGCCCAGGGAAAGAGAATAATAAGGGGCAGCATGCTGCGACCATCCATCTTTACAAAGTTCTAAAGCCAAGTAACCCCCCAGCACTTCAGAATTCCTTCGTTGGCTTTGAATTCAAGAAAAAAGAGGAAAGAGTTGAAAAAGCAGTGGAAAGTGTTCTTGCTTTATCACTGAGCTGCTGTTTCTTTTTTTTTTTTTTTTCCTTTTTATGGAAAGTTGAGTCTGAATTCAGCACAGTGAAACAATCTCCAAACCAAACTGGAACCAAACTAGAACTATGCATGCATATTAAGCATAAGGTAGCCCTTAAAAAGTCTCAAGTGTTTATAAAGATCCAATTTGAACTGCAAATGACAGTGCAAAAATAATCAATACCCAATTATCTCAGTCAAATATTTTGAGTTGATATTTAATAAGGACAAACTGGATGGAATTAAACAGCAAGATTGTTGCAGGAAAAAAAATAAAATCACATCTTAACTACACTTAAACTGCTTGGAAACAGAGTGAAATGCCTAACATAACAAAATGATAGGTAAAGCACTGTCCACTTGGAAAAGAGCCAGATGCCTGATTTTTAAGGCCAGTGATGATTTACCAGACATTCAAGGATCATCAATAGTCTCAAAGGAGAAACTTGTTTTTACGTTGCCATGTCACACATTTAGGGGATGACAAATAATAACAGTATTGTTTTCACCTTTTTTCAAGAAAATAGAATTCAAAATAGATGGGTATCATTATGCACTTGAAAATGTAGAGTCTACCTTTTCTAAACAACAAATCAAAACTGGAATGTGAATGGTATATAATTTACTCTATAGCGGTTGTAGCAAACAACTGTTCCATGAAAAATCTATGAAATTAATGAGAAGAGCATGGGTAGCAATGGGAAAAAAAAAAAGTCCAGCTCCTCATAAATTCAGGAAGCGCACTATTACAAAATTCTAGTTTATATTGATTTACTTTCCTCCTATTAAAAAAAAAAAAAAGTTTGTATTTTTTACCCACACACAAAGTAGTACTATATCAGAAGTCTGTTATCTTTATGAAGGTATTTTATTAACAAATTGAATTGGTACAAGGAATAACAATCTTCCCTCAGTGAAGCTCCTTACAGAAATAAGTGAGTTAAATGAAATATTTAGGAATATGTTCATTGCCAAAATCACACACACACACACACACACACAAACACATACACAAAACATTAAGTTCACCAAAATCAGAGTTATTCAGAAAATAAATCCCTTAAAGCTATGTATATCAAGTGGATGAATTAATAAAATATTTGCCTATAAAAAGGAATGACATTCACAGGATGGAAAAAATGTAAAGAAGGCATAATAAGAAATAAATCAATACATCCAAAATATTCAAAAGGTGTTTATTTTCCTCTTAAAAGCAAAAACAGAGCTGGCAATGTAGAAGAAATATATCAATTAAAAATGGTGAGGGCTTCCCTCGTGGCGCAGTGGTTGAGAATCTGCCTGCCAATGCAGGGGACACGGGTTCGAGCCCTGGTCTGGGAGGATCCCACATGCCACGGAACGACTAGGCCCGTGAGCCACAATTACTGAGCCTGCGCGTCTGGAGCCTGTGCTCCGCAACAAGAGAGGCCGCGACAGTGAGAGGCCCGCGCACCGCGATGAAGAGTGGCCCCAGCTCGCCGCAACTAGACAAAGTCCTCGCACAGAAACGAAGACCCAACACAGCCATAAAAAAATAAATAAATGATTTAAAAAAAAAAATGGTGAGAATTCTTGAAAAAGTTCTAACGTTGAATCAACATAATTATGCAAAATAAAATTGATGCTAAAAAATACAGAAAAATGCTGGGTGCTTTAATAAGATTATTAGCACTCAGGTTATAATACTATTACCAAAATTATATCTGAACTGTCCATCATTTTTTAAATTTAAGAACATATGGAAACTATTTATTTAAAAATTTGTATTTTGAATAGCATGAAATACAGAGATACAATATAATTACCTACCATCTAGAAATTAATACAATATAATACATATTTATAAGCCCAGTCCGATTCCTTTTCTCCACTCTTTCTTTCCTTCCCCCACACACTTTGACTCTAAAGATTGAGGAAAATACCTGTGTCAACATTTGGGTTTCATGGTTTTCGGTCAACATTTATGAAATGAGAACACCAGAATATAGAATCATTTCTCCTCTGGAAAGTCTTCTGTGATTTCACCCACCTCCCCAACTATCTTCTGTCTCTCTGTCCTATTATGAGATCCTACACATACGTCTTACTGCCTCAGCCTCCACTAAAAATCCCTGAGGACAGAAGTTGTATCATTCCTGAGGATCTAGCACAATTCACTGAACATAGAAGAAATTAAATATTCATTTTAAATGATTGAATGAATGAGTGGTGTGAGGAATAAATGTATGTCCTGTACTGCTCTAATGTGATCTACGGTTATACAACCTCTTCATATATATTATTTATTCCTCACAAAGAGCCTATGGGTATAATATTTTACAGATGAAGAAATTGAGAGTCACTTGCCCAAAGTCAGCAGCAAAGCCAGACTAACATCTAGACCTTCTGATTCCTGCTGACCTTTGTACCTGAGCACAGCTGCCTAAATGAAGGAAGGCTCTGCTCATTTCCAGGTGATTCCACTTTCACCTGGAGCCTCATTAAGTCTCAGAGGAGGGACTACTACCATATATGGCAGTTGTTTAGATGCAGAAAAAAATGTGTGTGGAAGGACTTAATTATTTCTCAAGAAAAGCGTATACTCCTTTCTCTAAGTGAAATAGGGAGAGTTGGCAAATATGAAATAATATTATCTTCCAAATGTACATAAATGTCTAAACATATACTATAATGTGTAATGCAAATGACATCATAATCTTTTAATCAGGCATGTAAAGATCAAGTTCTTCCCTGGAGTTCTGCCTTCAGCCTGTTCTCCTGCATCCTATCTCTGACTAACCTCTTTTCTGTAGTTGTAGCCCACAGGCCAATGGCTCTGTCACTGGACTGAGATTTTTGAATGTTAGGACAATGTTGCCCTAGTAAATTCTGTAGAATTGTCACACATGGCGCAGAGACACAGAAGATACTCAGCATTTTTATGACTGGGTACTAGGTTTGATGGCTATCATTCTTATTGATGAGAAAAAAGAAAACTTCATAATCAGAATCATATTTATAATTTCTAGGATGTTTTAAAGCACAAATACTTTCAATCTCTTAGTATTTTATACTAAGATGAGAAAAAATGGAACATGTTGTATCTTTTACTAAGGAAAGAAAGGTCAAGATGACTCATCTCTTCAGGAAGATAGGTTTCTGGGAAAAACCCAATTTAGTTTCTATCTGAGACTGAGTGAGTACCTGAACAGCCTGAACTACTCAGATGGACATCACATAATTATGTGCTAATTCTAGGAGCATTTAGAAACATCTTTTGGCATTTTATAAAAATTTATGGGGTCACAGCAAAGAATCACATCCCATGGAGCATAGCAATTTCACCTTGTAAGTCCTCACCTGGCATTTCCTTTCTCAGTTCCTTCCCTCTGCATGGCCAGAAGGGTTTGCTTTCCTTTGTTTCCTTTTGCTTATCTTCTACTGGCTTCTTTTGTGGGTAAGTAAATACACTATCCACTAAAGGAATGTTAGGGTATACGTTCACAGCCTCTGTCATACAACCCTTGCTTCCCTATGGTCTACTATCAATTCAGCAGCCAGGGAGTCTTTTAAAATCATGAGTCAGATTGTGCCACTGTGTTGAGCCCAGCAAGCTGAGGATTTCCCTTCTACTCAGAGCAAAAGCCAAAGTCCTTTACAATGGCCCATGAAACCCTTTGTGTTCTGCTGCCTGTAACCTCTCCTCACATCCTCTCCTTCCCCTCTTAATCAGTGCCAATAGTTCATTCCTCCACTAACACTCTTGATCTTCTTTGTCCTGTTCTTTTTTTCTTTACCCCTGGGCCTATCAACTTCTGACATAATCTTTTAATCTACTTATTTGCAGAGTTTATTGTTTATTGACTGTAAAAGTCTATATGTGCTTTGAAAAGAATGTATATAATCCAAATGTTGCTGATTTTTGTTTCTGTTATATCCATTAATTAGTGAGAGATGTATCAGTACCTTCCCCAATATGATGATGAATTTATTTCTCCTTGTACTTCTGTCATTTTTTGTTTTATATAATTTGATGCTATCTTATTGAGTATATAGAAGCTACAACATCCTGATGAATTGACCCTTCTATCATTATGTAGTGAACTTAAGATCTAATAAGACTGTTTGGCTTACAATCTGTTTATCTGTTAATAACATAGTTTGCAAGAGCTCTCATGGATAGCAATTGCCTGGAATATCATTTTCCATACTTTGGATTAAGACTATTTTGGTCCTCTGTTTAAGGTACGTCTGTTGGAAAGAAAATATTGTGCATTTTAAATCCAACTTTTAAAAAATTCAGTTTGTACTCAGATTTTTTTGTAGTAAGAATATGTATTTGCATTATCTCATTTTACTAATAATAATTTAGATTTATTTCTGCTATCTTATTTTGTGCTTTCTCTTTATATAGATTTTCTATTTTCCTTTTCTACCCTTCTTTTAAATTAAGGGTTATTTTCCCTGTTTTCAGTCTGTTTTTTTCTTCTACTTTGGAAATTATGATTTCTATGTTTAGATGTATCCACATACTTAATATTTGTTTACTCTTCTTTATTGTATCTCAGACCTTCTACCTTTGATCACTTTCCTTCTTCCTGAAGTTCATCCTTTAAAATTGTCTTTAAAGTGAGTCAGATTTTAGACCTTTCAGTTGTTCATTTGAAAATGTCTACATCTTATACCTCTTCTTAAGAGACAGCTTCACAAGATGAAGAATTAAATGTGGACAGATACTGATAGCTCATTGAAGGGTGTTATTTCCAGTTTACAACCCTGTTGTGGTTGAGAAATCAGTTATGATTTCTTTTGTAGCTAATCTTTCTTTTGTAGCTGGTTTAAGATCTGTTCATTTTCTTCAGTGTTCTTCAGTTTCACTATGATATTGTCTATTTGTGAATTTCTTTTTACACTGGGTTTGCTTTTTGATCTGAGATGTACTGCCTTTCAGGGATTCTGAAAAATTATCATCCATTTTACCTTTGAACACTTGCTTCCCCCCGCCTTTTTTTTTTTTTTTTTATAACTCTGTTTAGGTGTAAGTTAGGCCTTTGCACTCTATCCTCAAAATCTCTTATACTCTTGTGCTGGGAATTCTCTCTTTGCCCCTGTAATCCTCTCTTCTCCACTCTGCTCTGTGTCCTGGCACATTAACCTCTATGTCATACATCACCAAAGTTCCCTTGCCCCTGGCATCCCAGTGTGCTTGGTCAGTGAAAGGTACCAGTGGGATATTGGGTGTGGGAGGAGAGAGGTAGGGGTATTTATTTCTCCACCTGCATCCTTAGTGTGTTGTGGGTCTTCTACCAAAGTTTGCAGCTCCTCTCAGATAACTCTTTGCTATAGCTACAATTACAGCTCACTCCAGTTTCTTACAACCTCCTTTTCTGTGCTCCTTTACACACAGGGGTGAAAATGACTCCCTGCTGTTATTAGTCCCTGGATGCTTCATCGTACCTTTCTGGCTTCTTTCATTCTGCCTATCTTGTGTTTATAAATCTACCTGGTTATTTTTATAGACTCATGTTCTTTTCTCACATTTCCATTCCTTAATTCTTAAAGCTCATACATTTGAAAATTCCAATAACTGAAGACTTTGTAATCTGATTATTCTGGTTCTTGTTTCTGCTGACTCTGATTTACGGTGCCACGCTTCTTATGGTTTCTGGTTTCTTTATGTGTTTTGTGATTTTATATGATGAACTCATTTTTCTTGGAAATTTAATCTTTGAGGATTCTTTGAGGTCCTGATTGAAATGTATTAACTCCAGAGAATATCTAAGTTTTATTTCCTGACTGCCTGGCCATTTCCAGACACTAAAACAGAAGTTAAAGATTTCTAGAGTTTAACAGATGCCCTTAGAACAAAATCCAGCTTTAATTCTTACCCACCTTCCAGGGTTTCTCCTTGATTTAGCTTTTGCGTACTTCCTTATTTTCTAGCCAGCTGAGCAATTCACTTGAAATGTAATTTACATTTTATCCAGATTTTTAAGTTGTTTTCATGGGAATGTACTTTCAGAGTATTTAGTGTTTCATGCTGACAAGTAACAGAAGTTACATTTCTTTCAAAAAAAAAAAACCACAAATTCAATTGTCATGATAATATATTTCACAAGGAATAAAAACAAACTAATAGGAATTACTTAAAATATTGCCACTGTATTCAACATATGAGGAAATTGAGCCTTAGAAATGCTAGGTATGTAAGCTGCAGAATAAGAAATAGGAAAGATAGGATTCAAAGTTACATTTCTCTAATTTCAGAATCTCTATGCTATAAGACCTCTGTTAACACTGGCATCTTTGTGTATATCAGAATTATATTGCTAAGAATATATAAAATTACTTTAGGCTCAAGTAAGAGCCATTAAATGCCCATGCTATCAGTATAAAAGTGATGAGTTAAAAAACAGCTGCTATAAGGTACACTAGAGAGAATCAATAAAATGGTACACAGATTTTAATAGATTCCCTCATTTTTAATATTAATAAACCAAATGAATTTATCTCACTTGGAAGAAATGTTCTGTGAAGAAGAATGGAGGATAAATAAATCCATGTATACTTGGTGAAGAACTTGAAATAAATGGATGGCCTAAAAGACAACACAATAAAAATAAGTGATTTCATCAGAACTATTCTAGACAAAATTTTTAAACAGGAAAAAATTCAACCGCATGAACCCTCAAATTTCTTTTTGTTCATTTTCCTCATTTCCCATGCTTTCTCTGCTTTTATTCTACCTAGTTTCTCTGAAGATCTGGGTAAGTCAATAACATTTTATGGTGGATTCATTCAATATTACCCCTTACAATATTTTATATGTAGAAGATACATAAGGCAAAAAATAATACGAATGCATTTTACTTATAGTGGTTCAGATGCATAGCACCTGGATGAAGGGAAGCCTTGGGAGCACTTTTCAAATTGGACAATATAGGTAACCTTGTAATCTGATTCTACCTATGGTTCTATTGTTAGTCTGAAGTAATTCTACCTACAAGAAATATCTTGAAGTACTGGCAATCCTTTACATAAAATCATCTATTTAAAAGACAGTGGATTAAGATTTCAATAAACTGTTGTTTTAAACAAATAATTATAATGTTCTTGACTGGTTATTATACTTTAAAATATTATTATGCTTTTGGTATTTCAGATTAATCATAGAGTAACAATATTTCAGGAATGGTTCTCACTATTAGAAACATACAAGTGCTGGTGAAAAACTAGGTCAGTGTGAATATGGGTCAGTTACCAGTACCTCCTCGCACGCACAGACTCACAATGCAAGTACCTAATTTGGGGTCTACAACTGACTATGGATTTTTATGCCTTAATGAATCACCATGATTTTGCTTTTAATTGAATATTTATGTCTCCTACTTTCCTTTTCTTCCCTTATTTTTTATAACTGTAATGTAGTGAAGGGTTATAGTAGTTATTTCTTGATGCTTTCCATTTTATTGTCACTAAAATGATTTATCTCTACTATCATTAATATCATAGACATTTATCAGCAGTTAATCAATCTTTAGGACCTAAAGTTTCTAATTAATGGAAACACCCTTTCAAAATTCTACTTTTTATATTGAGAGAAAGGTTTGTGCTACAAGATATTTTAAATAACCTAGAGAATCTTGTTAGGAAACTAAAGCCACGAGTGGATGACTTCACAATTTTTTAAAAGTAATATTCTTTCTCATTTATCTACTACTATATACAAAAGAAGCTACATGTCATTCTTTCAAATGTTACACGCAACAATCTTTTTGATGTTTTAATGAGAAAATGAGTAACAGGTTGAGAAGTGATGTACTATTCCACACATAGGTCTTTAATTAGTCCTCTTGATATTTACTGCCTCTCTTTCTCTCTATTCTGTTTTCTGGATTAGTGGTTCCCAAATTTTGCACTGTGGATGACAAAATTTTCACTGGGGAAATGAGAAAAATAAGCAATGTTTTGAGGTTTGCTTTAAGCAATCTTTCTGGTACGAAAATGTTCTTTCTCATAAATTGATGGAGATAATCAATGGTAAATTTGTCCTTATTATTCTAATAAAATGTCCCAATTAAAAAAAATAGCATTGCTCTGTGAAATTCCAATGTCTGGGGACCACTGAATTGTATGATCTTGGGGAGGATCATGGCATTCTTGACCAACTTGATAAGCTGGAGGTTGGTGATACCTTTGCTTAGAGAAAATACAAAAAGCAAGGGGAGGTGCTTAGCACCGTTCCTGGCACACAGCAGGCACTCCAAAAATAGTAGCTGAGTGAATGTTAAGTGAATGAAAGTACAATTGTAAATATGGACAGATATATTTGAATATGTGTTGCCCAGTCAGAAGTTTTGCACACTGAATTGATTTTGAGGGCTATCTGCCTGGCAGCACTCTAACAATACGCAGTATAATATGCACCAGTGAAATACAGAACCAAACAAATACCAATAACTGATCCACATCATAAATACCCATAACCAAAATCTATCTGAAGACTTAGGAGAGAAACAAAAAATTATTTTCCTTTGTAAATCTGGCTTAATTCCAGGAGAAAACTCAGGGGATAAAAATAGCAACAGATAAAACAATCTTTCTTGAATGTACCTTCCTTTACATGAAAATTTATTTTCTCATTCTTTTAGCAATCTTATTTTACATAGGAGTCTCTAAACATGATTATAGCTATATTTGCTAGTATTGGATGATACAGTTTCTAAATCTTTGACCTAGAGTGGCATTTTCTTCTGCACTGGCTAGCATTATTTAAATAGGTGTTGGTTATTTTTACCAAACTTAAATAAACAGATGCATTAATCAGATATTATATGTCTATTTTATGATCTATTTTGAAATAACTACCATCACTAAAACTAAGGTTTTATTAGATATTTTCCTCTGTGTTTATTAAAATAACAAACACATTCTTGATCAGAAAATCATGATGTGTTACTACAACATGAAAAAAATACATCATTTCATATTACTGATTTGTTTTGTGCATTTTAGCTGAAGTCTAATGTCTAGTAACCAGAAGGTATGGAAGAAAAGTGATCTCTAAATTGACTGTGTTATGGGCTGAACTGTGTCCCTCCCCAAATTCATCTGTGAAAGTCCTAACTCCCCGTACTTCAGAATGTAGCTATACTTGGAAATAGGGCCTTTAAAGAAATGACTAAGTTAAAAATCAGGCTGTTAGGGTGGGCATTAGTCCAAAATGACTGATGTCCCTATAAAAAGAGGAGATCTGGACACACAAAGAGATACCAGGGGTATGCACACAGAGAAAAGACCATGTGAGGACATAGTGCAAAGGTGGCTGCCTGCAAAGGAAGGAGAGAAGGCTCAGAAGAAATCAAACCCATTGCTACCTTGATCTGGGACTTGTAGCCTCCAGAACCACGAGAAAATAAATTTCTGTTATTTAAGCCATCTAGTCTAGTCTGTGATATTTTGTCATGGCATTCCTAGCAAATAATAAGGTCTTTTGTGCTAAAGGTTAATTGATTATTTTATTAACTAAGGTTTTAGATCTGATTACTGCCAAATGAGGAGCCCTTTCCTGAGCTTGCCCTGGTCACTTTGGATTGAGATGGGAGAGAGACTGACCCTATGGTATGGGTGTAAGTCAACATTTTTAAAAATTAGAATCTTGTTTTAATATAAAAGCTTAACTCTTCAATAATCTCTCCTATAGTTTTGGAATTTTATATTAATATTAAATAGTTTTCTTTGGAGGGATTTTTTTAAAATAAAGTATTGCATGGTCAATCATAATTTTTTCAAACACCAAAAGCAATAACTCTTAATAGGGGGTAAGTTAAATAGCTACAGTTGGTGGGAGTAGAGATAACTTTCCAGGTCAGAATCACAGCTACCCTTTCTATTGGGCAAAATAAAAAGGCGATGTTTTTTATCTTGGAAAAAAATTGAGAAACATTGATGTAGAATGCTACTGTGAGTTTAACAGTGTTCATTGCAAAGTACTAAAAATATTCATGTTTACCTATCTTGTATTCAGTTATTGAGAAGCCTCAACTATCTGAATTATAGTTGAGACTATGCAAGGAAGCCAATAACAAAACAAAAATAAAATCTCTAAATCTTAATAACAACAAACTTTGTTCTGAGACTCAAATGAGATTATAAGTGTGAAACGCTTACAGGGGTCCTTGGTGCTCAGTAAGCAATCAATAAATTCAAGCTAATTTTATTGTAGTATAATATCAATATTTGTAATAATGGTACTTAAACATGAGGAAAAGTTTAAACTATATTTACTCTATTTTATTGACAAAAGCAAAGAAAAATGTACACAACAGTTAGAAAAATGTCCATCAAATACTGTTCAACAAAATGGATGCTGAGGCTTAATAATGCAGGTTCAATGAATAAGCTGATAACCAAAATGTATTGAGAATGTATGATTACAGGAATTACATAACTCATTTTCTCCTCTCAGTGACCCTATGAGGTCAGCATTTCATGGAGGAGGACATACCATTGTTCAAGGTCATTCACAGCTAGAAAGTGGTGGAGCCAGAATTTGAATTCAGGCCATTTGGCTCTAGAGACCAAACTATTAACCAAGAGAACTGGACAACGTTTCTTTTAAAACTAAAATTTATTGTACCTATGTAATGCCTATATGTTATTTAACTTTCCAAACACCATTATCCAGTAACATTTTTCCCCTTGAGAAAAATATAATTTCCTAATTATGCTGGAAAAGTGAAAAGTTATTGTAATACACAAGTGGTTAACCTGGAGCCTTCTCATTATAACCACCTGGAGAGGCATCTTTCACTTAGAATACAATGTTAATGGTGGCCTGTGGAACTGTGGATCCTGGCAACCATGGGTTACCATAGGCATTCACTAGACCAGACTATCAACTCCGGAAAAGCGGAAACTGAGCCATGTTCACTACCAGCCTCAATGTCAATCAAAGTGGTTAGGATAAAGAAGTACTCAATTTGATGAATGTTAGACTAGTGCTGGCATAAGTTTTTGATAACCCAAGACCTTGAGTTTAAACTACAATGCATTATTTCAGGGGAAGTTGGTCAACAATAAAACATATTGTTGACCAATATGAGTTGGTCAACAAGAAAAAGTTACGATTCCACATAATGCAAATTAAACCAACTACCACATTGTTTCAAAGAGTATTAGTCAGCCCTAGTCCTGCAAGCTCATATAAAAAATGCTATATAACATTTTCTATTTTCAGGATAACTCATCAGGCCTTGTTAACATTATTGAAACACTTGCAGTTTTGTTCATGTTATTACATAGCTTATTATTATTATGAAAGTCATTAGGTCAACCTGATAGTTAATATACCATCTCATAAATTTAAGAACTCAAATTTTCATCAATCCTTAGAGCAACGTTTGAGGGTAAAATTTCAAAGCTTGACAAGTAAGCAGGAATGCTTCCATTTTGGTCGTTATTGTACTGTGAATTCTTTAAATTCTTAGAAGCATTCTAGTAGATGCCCTTGTGCCCTTTTTTCCCCTTTTTTACTAATACAGCCCCAATTTTTCTCAAGGTAGTAGGTCTCAAACTCCTTTGACTCTAGGGGTGGCAATGTGACCCAGTCCAGGCTGAAGTTCTGTAAGCCAAGGTCACTAGGGGCTTCTGGGAAAGCTCTTTAAAAGAGACAGACTCGGTTGGGCTTTGTCTCTGTGTTTCTTCCCTTTGCCCTTTCTCTTCCTCTTGATTGTAACATGGGTATGGCGGTAGAGATGGCCCATGCAAACGTGCAGGCAATAAGCAGGGCAAAAGCCACATGTCTGTAGACAGCTGGAAAAAGCTGGGGTTTCCAGTGGCAACTCCAAGCTACTTCACTGGCCTGATCTTACTATTTAACAGTGGAGGTAAGTATAGAAAAATAAAACACATGCTGGTTTAAGTCAGTGTCGGGGGGGAGTTATATTACCAGCAATTAAATGTAATTCATAACTTATACAAATGTCTTTTAGTAATAAATGTATTTAGGCATACATATAAAATTTGTGAATTCTTTGATTTAATTCTATTATTTAGCGAGTAGAAACTTATCACAGAAATCTGAGCAAGTCATAGCTTTCTCAACGTGCCTAACTTGCTCCAGGGATTCATTTGCTTTTTGGCTTGATGAGACCAGTTAGCTGTGAGATATGGAATATTGCGCCATCTTAGAAGAAAACCTCGATTATGATGAATGGCAACAGGGTACACAAACTGAAGCCAATCTGTTTGAAATACTGGCCAGCAGATCTGGTATGAGTAATTCTGAGAGTTTATCACCAAATTGTGTACTTTTTATTAATTTCATTTCTGAGAAGTGCAGCCCATTTATGTTATTAAAACAATTTATCACTTATTAATAGTGAATAAATGGCAGGCAAGCTGCCATATTTGCTATTAACGTGTCTTAACTTTTCTCTCACTTGTTTGCAGAAGACAATTAAATGCAGCTTCTCTTGTAGCTTAATAGCAGCTATCATCTATTTAAAAATGAACCTATAATGCATAGAAGAAGTATACTGGGCAAGGGTTCAGAAACGACTTTTTAAAATTGAAGAGCTAGATTCTCTGTGTTAGAATGGTCACTTTGCTTTTTTGCCTAGCATCACTACAACAGGGTACTGCTGGGAGTCATCTTAAGGTCTATCTGGCATGTACTCTGTGACAAGTTTGGCAATTTAAATAAAGGTTGTTGTTTCTTCTTAACACAACTCTTATTTTGGAAGCAAGTATCTCTTAGGAATTCATATTGGAATAACCACAATTAAGATATACCTTTTTTCATCTGGATTTGTTTAAGTGAAAGGTAAAGAGATCAGCAGTTTTCACTTTAATATTTCACCCAAAACTGTGTGTTGAATTTTATACATACAGTTTTTTGTGGTTGTTGTAAAGATGAAGAAGGAGATGCACTAAAAGAGAAGTGAATTAACAACCTAACTAAACCAGTGACATAAATTTAAAACTTCCACGTTTGGGGGGTATTTTTCTGAAGTTTCTTATACTGCTGTATTTTGATATTTTTATCCCGTTTCTAAGATAAATATAGGGTTCTTAGTGTCATGTCTTTGCTCTTCCCACTGTGCTTTTGACTTTTAAATAAATTACCAAGTTTATTTTATCTGCTGCTGCCTTTTAAAATAGCTCTAGTAGATACGAGGTAAAATGGTCTTTGCACTGACAGATGTTCTTGGATATCCAAAGTTCCATTATGACCAAAAAAGATGCATAATTTGGTCTCAACTACAAAGAAAGTTAGATGTAAGTTTCTTTCAAACTTTAATTTTTTTCCCTAAATCACTATTATAGTTAATTTGTAAACTAGGTTAATCTTGCCTGGAAAATAATTTTATTTATTTATTTATTTATTTATTTATTTATTATTTTTATTTCTTTAAATAGATTTACACATGTGAAACTATATATGAACAATATGAATAAAATATTAAAAAGTTATTATTTATGTCTAATTTATGTCTAATTTCATTCTAAAACTTAGCTATATTCAGGTGGTACCTCTGGCTTGTCAACTAATTAGAAAGAGTTGACATTCATCACTTATTTTTATGAATCTAGATGTGCCAAACTGTCTTGGTGGATGATTTAGCTGGAGGTCTCAGTCCATAATTCTTGAATTGACATCTATACTTGTCAACACTGCTGTAACTTTCATATGAGGATAGCATGCCTATCTGTGGCAGCTATAATCGAATGAAAAATGTGCTAAAATATACCCATTAAATTAGGTAAGCTATTGACAGTGCCAAAGAAATGATGCTTGCAAATTGCTCCCAAATTCTGCCAAAGTATGTCTGCAAATTTGAAACACTTGAAGTGCATTTAAAAAGAAAGAATTAAAATTTTCAGATTATAAGAAATTGCACATTACATTTTATTAAGAAGGTGTGGTTTAGAAACACTAATTGAATACAAACCTTACAGGCATGCAAGTATCAAACAAAGACTTCACAAACAGCCCACAATGGGTGCTTAATGAATATTTGCTATGTGTATGAAAGGATGTGTTCATTTGTAACAAATGACATAGATGCTTAGGTTTTTTATTAGAAAGTTTTTTGAGAATACGCCAAAGCATTTTTTAAAACATAAATTCGCTCTTTTTTTATGAGGAAGAAATAGAACTAATAGTGAGGTAAGAGGGAAAGAATTTGCCTTGAAGGAAAAAAAAACACAAAACAAATGAAGAAGTAACATTTTTACTACTGTGCTATATCCTTGAGTTTCATTAGCAGAAAGCCACACTGACTTTAACATTTTGTTTGGGAATATTGATAGATTTTCTTACTGTACCTTGTAATCTTTTACTGCATGCTTATCTGTTATCATTCGCAAAGGATTCATATTGGTACTGAGGTTAAACCTCCTTGAGGATTGAGCCTCATCTCCACATGACTGTCATTGAAGCCTAAGAATTAGCCTATGAGGGAGTCTCTTGAAATCCACCTTATTCCTTAAGTCATTCTTACCAGCATTTCTCAGGCCCTAGGTCAAGTCTAGGGCTGCTTGCAGTGTAAACTGGCAGTTTGTTAATTGCATAAAGGCCTTCAGGTTAGGAAGTCTGTTCACCAAACCTTATGCTCCTGCACGGAGCTGCACCTGCATGGAGAAAGGGATGCCACATGGCTCACAAAGGTGCTAGATGGATTAGTGGTGTCTTTGCTAACCTCTGTCCTAAGAGGGTTTCTAGAGCTTTGTGAATTCCTCCCAGTCTCCACTCCTACCTTCCTCCAATTCCATTATCCAAAGGTATCAGAGATTATTTTCTTAAAAAGATAATTATAAAAAGATGAATATAACTATCTCTCTAACAGTTTTATGGTTCCTCATATTCCAAATAATTAATGAAATTTTATATCTTGTACAAGGTCCTTCAAAATCTGAAGTCTATCAACCTTTCCAGCATTCACTTCCATTCTTCCATAGCCCTGCAAGTCTGCTTAGAGTCTAGGTTAGGCAAAGCAAATGGATCATTCCTCACTTCCCAGAGCAAAAAACAGTGTTTTCTCCTTCAAAATTGGGAAATAATAGAAACAACTAACAATTTTGGAGCATCCATTGTGTCTAAGCACCATTCTAAGCACTTTACAAGGTAAAGTAGTTACTGTTATTATTTCCATTTTACAGGTGAGTAAACTGAGGCACAGAGAAGTAAAGTAACTTACATAGCATCATGTAACTAATAAGTGGTGTAGCCAGGATTTGAAGACTACAGAGAGTAAGACAGAATCCAAGACTATCTGTAAGTTCATATTCCCGTGAAAAACAACCTCTTAGAAAACTGAAAATCTTGAAAAACTGCAACTCAAGATCATTCATAAATTTTTACTTCTATGTCAGCACACTATTATTTTTTTGAAATAATAATAATATATTCTCAACATTTTCTGGTGGTTTTCCATACCATAGAAACAGTATTCCCTTCAAATATATACTTTGTGCTGTCTAGAACATGTCTCATCACCTATTTTTACCTGGTGTCTCAAAAAACCAAAAACCACTTCAAATGCTTATAACAGAGAACTGAATGTAGGGACATTGGTGACACAGGAGGTGGAGGAGCTGAGAAGCCCAACAGGGGACAGAGATTAGCAACAGCAGGAAATCACTATCAATACTACTTTGTAGAAACAGAGGGAGGAGGTGTGTTTCTGAAGCCTGGGTGTCGATTCACCTGGCAGAAACTGAACCACAGTAGGCTTGTCTGGGAGGAGCCAGCACCACGGGGAGATGTAGCCTTTGCAAGCTCAGCCCTTTGCAGCAAAGAAGTGGGAGAGAACTACTCTGTCTTCTCTCTTTCTTCTTTCTCTCTTCTTCAAACAGAATCTTCCACCACTAGTTCCAGCCAGAAACCAGCTAACAGGTCACCACAGGGAGCATGGGCAAGGCAGAGGAAGGGCAAG
Organism: Balaenoptera musculus; assembly: GCF_009873245.2. Taxonomy (NCBI): domain Eukaryota; kingdom Metazoa; phylum Chordata; class Mammalia; order Artiodactyla; family Balaenopteridae; genus Balaenoptera; species Balaenoptera musculus. The sequence goes on along the minus strand of NC_045785.1, from coordinate 60,165,870 downwards.
GCTTGGCCCTGAGGCACAGAGTCCCATGCCCTGCACATCTGGTGAATGCCTCATTCTTAGGCCTTCCTCACGAAGATCTCCCTGCTCCTCTTAGATTCTCCCACAGAACCGTACAATTCACTTCTTTTAACACCTAAGTATTACACAAGTGAACTTACCTACAAAACAGAAACAGATCACAGACTTAGAAAACGAACTTATGGTTACCAGGGAGGAAGGGTGAAGGGAGAGATAGATTGGGAGTTTGGGATTGACATGTACACACTGCTATATTTAAAACAGACAACCAACAAGGACCTACTGTATAGCACAGGGAACTCTGCTCAACACTCTGCAATAACCTAAATGGGAAAAGAATTTGAAAAAGAATAGATACATGTATATGTACAACTGAATCACTTGGCTGTACACCTGAAACTAACACAACATTGTTAATTAACTATAGGTCTACAAACTAACAGATGGCACAATTTCACTCCACAAGAGTGATCGATAATAGAAGCTGTAGAATGAAAAACTTTTTAGTGTTCAAAGATATAAAGGAATAAATATATTCCAGAAAGCAAGGATCTGTGTGTGTATCTAAAATATATCTAGTTAACTAGCTAGCTATGTCGGGTGAATTTGGAAATGAAGCAAGTACAAATTAAATATATAATCTCTGAAATAAATAAAACATCAATGGAAAGGTTAAACAGCAGAATAAAACCAACAGAAGAAAAAACTAGTTTATTATAAGGTTGTCCTGAAAAAGCACCCCATATGCAGCATGCAGACTAAAGTAGATGAGAAATATGAGGGAAATATTAAAAAGCATGCATGATTATGTATAGTCAAGGCACATATAATGGGATTTTAGAAAGGAAAGAATGAGGTAGAAGAAATATTCAAATAATTGACAGAAATTTTTCCAGAAGTAAATAAATATATAAATTTCAAATGGAAGGAGATCACAAGATTTGAGCACAATAAATGAAAACAAATCTACACCTAAATAAATTGTAGTGTGAATACAAAACTTTAAACAAAATGATAAGGTCTTAAAAGAGATAGAATGGTAGCAGACTTCTCATGTGCAAAAGTGGTAGCCAGAATTAAAATACCTTCAGTGTTGAAAAAAGTAGGTGAAAACTTAAAATTTCACTTTATGTACACTACCTCTATACTCAAGACTGACAGCAAAAATAAAGATGTTTCATTAAAAAGTTGAGATACTTCTGCTTCACAGAATCTTTAAAGAATGTATTATAAGAAGAAAGCTAAATTTGGTAGGGGATGTAGGAAGGAAAAGTCATTGGTCAGCAAAGAAATTAGTAAAATATATTGATAAATCTAAATTCGTATTGACCTTAAAAATTAAAGACTAAAATTGATAGCCTTTAAAGTTAATAATGGAACTAAAATGCTAGACAGTAGCAAAATGGGAAGTTAGACAACAATTATTCTATTGTTTTTTCATTTCATCCAAATCCTACCCTATAGCTCTCTTCCTCCATTCTTACAGGCCACAACTCTTCATTCAGTACTTGCCAAACATTTCTATCTCATGTTTCAGTCTTTCTTCGTCTTCATAGCTAATTTGTCATATGCTTCAGGAGACTGCATCAAGGACTACTAGCTAGATTAGAAAATGCTGACATTCAAATTGGAACTCAAAATTTAACTTGCATTATGCTAGGAAACTACAAAGCCAAATGTGGGTAATTCTCTAATATCTTGTGAGTGACTAATATGAGTGCTATTCTGAATGTCATATATGTACCACATGCTATTATAACTGCTTGAATTATACTGGATTTGCTAATTTACACTATTTTATTGCTTTACTCCAAAAAGATGAAGAAAAATGTGAAATAATGGCTTAAGTGAAAATCTATGCAAAAATACTCATCAGACCTTCAAATCGTTTTAAAGAAAGAATAAAGTAAAATAAATATATGAGGCTCTAGCACTTTAATAGCAATTCTAAGTTATCGTTATAGCCACAAAAATGAAATTAAAAACGTATGGCATGTATCATCCATACTTCTCCATTTTAAAAAAGGGAGTAGAGCTGCCAGCTTAATTTTAAGTATGCTGTCCAATTAGCCATTGTGTATATTTTTAATCATTCATATAAATAATATACTGTCCATAATCTTTGAATGTCAGTGATGCATCATTCATAACAAACTATTATAAATTCTCCACTATAAATCATGAAACAACATAACATGGCCTCTGACCTTGAGGATTTTGCGATCTGGGACAAGAAGAAAAATCCCCATTAGATTTTATTTTAAATGTTTACCAGAAAAATCTTTTGGGCACCAAGATATCACAGTTCTAAATTAAAAGCAGTTGGGACCTTTTATAGTATGATTTCTATAAAACCTTATCTTTAATTATAGCATTATAAATGCATAGTAATATCTTTTTCTAATTTCTATTGTTTTTAAGACATATTTCTTCATTAAACATTAAGTTATTTATTACAAACATATTTTCTAAAAGAGGTAGTAGAGTGTAATGGCTAAGATCCTGTGCTCTGGAGTCACATGACCGGCTTTCAAATAGCAGTTCAAACCCTGATTAGCTGAATGATCTGGGGATGATTATTTTTTCCTTTTTTTTCTTTTTCTGGATGATTACTTGCGCTCTGTGCCTCTCTTTCTTAATCTATAAAAAAAGAAGGATGATGGGAAACATGAAGAAAATTTCCTAAAGTTGAACAAGTAGAGAAAAGAAAATTAGAGATATCAATTTTGAGGGTTAAGTATCTTAACATTAAAATTCCAAGAAGAACACAAAAATGGAGAAAAATTATGGAAAGACAAGGCTATTTTCCAGAACTGAAGGCCTGAGCCTCTGTGTTGTGAAGGCCCACCATATGACTAAATATTTTTTGATGTTTAATGCTATATATAGTAAATGCAATTAAAAAATTCATTTTGGAAAGGTTTGTTGCTATTATATAGAAATGCAATAGATTTTTCCATATTGAATTTACATATTCTGAATTTGCTAACTTTACTTAGTACTAGTTGTTGTTTTATGGATTCCTTTGGGTTTTCCATGAAATCAATCATGTCGTCTGAGAATAAAAAAAGGGTTTTACTTCTTCTTTTCCCAACTTTATGCCTTACTTTACTGAGGAGCTAGAACCTCCAGTACAATGTCAAATATAAGTCATGGGAGTAGATATTCTTGCTTTGTTCCCTATCTTAGGGGAATACTTTCAATTAATTATTAAGTAAAATGTTAGCTGTGGATTTTCATGTGTACTCTTATTAGATGGAGAAAGTTCTTTTCTATTCCAGAAATTGCTAAGGATTTTTATGATTAAAGGGTATTGCATTTTGTCAAACACTTTTTCTGCACCTATTGTGATGGTCATATGAATTCTCTTCTTTATTCTGTTAATATGGTGATTTACATTAATTTGTGAATGTTAACCCTCAGATAAACCCCACTCATTCATGATGTATTCTCATTTTTATATATTGCCAGATTAAATTTGCTAGCATTTTGTTATCAATAAGAATATGGAAGACCGGAATATCATTCTTAATCACCTTAATCTTATTGACATTTATTGAATACTATACCCAAAGACTGCAGAATACATATTTTTTTCAGGTGCACATGAGACATACTCCAAGATAACCAAATACAAGGCAATGAACGAATAAAATCTTTTAAATTTAAAAATTTTGCTCTAAGCACTACTTTAGCTGCATCCCATAAATTTGGGTATATCTTTTTTTTTTTAATTCAGTTTGAAATATTTTCTAAAGTTTGTGACATCTTTTTCACCCAAGGGTTACTTTTAAATGTGTGGGGTTTTTTTATTTCAAATATTTAGGGATTTTCTAGTTTTTTGAAAAATCCATTTCTAATTTAATTCCACTGTAATCAGAGAACATATCCCATGAGTCAGCAAAGGTGTTACATGGCATTCTTCCTAAACCAAGCAAGGGGGGAGGTTCTAAAACAATTACACAATTTTGAGATTTCTGTAAACTGTTTATATTCATCTGACATTAATCCTTCTGCCTGTTGAGTAAAGCAATAATTCGAGAGTAACAGAAGAACAGAGAGAGAGTTTGGGGTAATTTAGATGCACCCACCACTTGGCCTAGCAAGGAACAAGCTATGGTCAATCAATCATAAGACAAATTGCTTATCATTAAGAAAGAGAACTTGAACTGCAAAAGAATGTGGGCTGTACCTTTGAGAAAACAGCTAAAGGAAGCTGGAGGAGAAAGAGCTGGACAGGAATTTTTATTACACAAGAGTAGAGGCATGAAGGACCCACCTCTACAGGATCCTTTGCAGCTATTAGTACCTAAGCCCTAAATGAAATGTAGCAATAAGCATCTTCCACCCAGAAAGCACTGACAGAAGATGACATGTGGTAGTAGTCAACTCAGGTCTTTGATAGGGGCCAGATCAGCAAGAGGCACTTGTCCTTCATCTCTCTCTTTCAGGACCAACACATAAGAGGAGAAACTGTTTTAGAAGAGGAGGAGGAGAAGGGAAGGAGCAGATCATTCCCCTCACCTACTGAACTGATGACTTGCCTGGCTCATTCTAGCAGAAGGGAGAGAAGGATTTGTCTTGTGGTTGAAATTTTAAACTAAGTTGAAAATTTAAATATTAGAAACTGATCAGAAAATTATGGAATCTGCCTAAAATGTTTTTAAGGGGCAGCAAAGGCAGAGTGTTGTTGAAGATAGTGGTCAATGGGGGAAAAAACCTCAAAACTGATGTTTGAATCCCACTGAATTAAGAAAATTTATAAGTTGGATTAATTATAAAACAAAGTTTAATATAAAAGCCATGAAAAGGTGTAGGAAAATGGTATGGGAATACAAAAAGAGAAAAGATCAATTTCCACTTTGAGAGGTAGGAAAATAACGTATATGATTATAAACACATAATTACATGACCCACTGAGAAGAGAAATAGCTAAATCATCCCTGTTTATATAAGCCATCTCACTGGAATTTTATAGATATTCTCCCATGTAATTTTCAGCAACCTTGTTTTACCCATTTAGCAGATGAAGAAATGAAAACCCAGAAAGCTGAAGTAATGAAGTAATTATGCCTTAAATTGGAAATGGCAAAACTGAGATTTGAATGCTCATGTGACAGATTTTACTCTGTGCCTCTTGTCATTGTATATTATTTCTATATATAATTTAGAAAGACATGTTCTACTTTAAGTTTAATATGTCATTAACCACTCAGTTATTTAGTTTGTGGCTATTTCTAGGATATATAATTAACCAAGGTAGACATTGTGTCTTATACAGAAGATTTATTTATTTTTTTTATCTTATAGATATTATGTGTATGATACATAGCTCTCTACTTTGAGGGCTGATTTAACATCATGTCACCCTCAAGGCCACTAACTGAATTGGAAGCTCACCATGTAAGGGCTATCTTGAACAGTCAAACAGTCAGTTTAAAATGAAACTTCTCCTGAGGGCTCATTCTGCAGTGGTGTTAAGAGGCATAGGATTAATCTAGGATAAGTGGAGGCACTGTTGGTTCAGCATACCAATTAGTGGCAGACTGCTAAGCATGTAAGCATGCCAAACTCTCTAGTGAATTATTATCACTGCTATTAACAAAATAAATCTAATGTGATCTACTGCGAAAGGCACCGCACCATTTATCATCTCATATATCAGGTTCTTGATTCATAGGCTGAGACTTGCCACTGAAAATATACATTTTAAATAATTTAAAAACATTTAAAGTATTAATTTCATACTATGTTGAACTTAGAGACTATATATTTTCTTTGAAAAAGTATGTAATTCATGCAACAGTGAATAATTTTCCTTGCTAATAGAAGAAAGAAATGATACAGACAATTCAAAAGTCATTGAGATTTAAATTAAGATTACATTAAATTTTCTTTTAACACACTTGTCTTCTAATGTTAATATACTTACATTAATGTTAAGAATAAAAACCAACATGATTTTCTATCTCTGTGTTTAACAATCCTGGGTGCAAGCAACTCTTTCTGTCCCAGGTTTAAACAACACTGAAAACAACAGCAATAACTTATTACAGGAAATAGTTGACATTGTAAGATGAGACTGTGAACTAACTAAAACTGAAGTAGTTTGCTAAAATTAAATAGCAAACTAAAATAGTTTATATATCAAGCCTATCAGCTGACTCATCAAGATACACTTTCCTAGCTGTGCTCAACAATTTGAAGCTATTGTCATAAACTATCCAAAACCCAACCAGTTCTCTACCTTGCAAGATCCACCTTAAAATCATCCAACTCAGGTCCTAAAATCCTATACATTTTTCCTCAGACCTCTCCAGTCTATACTATTAAAACTGTGTCAGGATGATCTTCTCTAACTGTTGCACTAGGTTGACTACACTAAGCTTTGTTTAATCAATGAGTTTTTGGGGTGCTCCATCGAGAAGTGGACAGTAGACAATTTTTGGAAGTCACACTGAGATCCAGTCAGGATATCCTAAAGGCTATGGCTCAAAACCCTTGGCATGGAAGAGGCTTTCCCTTGTATTTCCTTGGATTTCCTACGCAGGGGTGTCTCCAATTGTGATAGTGAGGAAGGTTCTTCGTTGGATTTGAGCTCCAATTTCTTTTTAAAAGCTTCCAAATGCTAAATTTCTTTTGGTCTAGGAATCTTTTGACTATCTGTTCAGATTTAAAAATGGTTATCTCTGGTGGAAAAGATAACACAACTAACAATACAACTAATAGTTTCTTTATCTATCCTTGGCACTTTCCATGGTGAGTCTCTACAAAACAGTCAATTGAAAGAAAATGATTATAAGTTTGATAAGCCCAGCCTAAGTCTATTCTGGAGCTTCAAAACAGACAAGTTTAGAGGGATTGTCAGACTGGCTGTTTTTGAAATTACTTTGCCTTGTTTTGCACTGTTACAACATGTTCTTCTCCCACTGCAGTCATGGATTACATCTTTAAAAATTAATTGTCTGCTATACCTAAATAAACGATGTCAATCTCTACCATTATGATAATGTTTCTGGAGATTTCATCAACTGGAAAAACATCAGAAAAAACTCTCCATTAAGACAATGAAAGGACATTATCATATACTATTTTTTTAAATAATTTTTTAATAGATTTATTTATTTTTGGCTGCATTGGGCTTTCATTGCTGCGCATGGGCCCTCTCTAGTTGCGGCGAGCGGGGGCTACTCTTCGTTGCGGTGCGCAAGTTTCTCATTGTGGTGGCTTCTCTTGCTGCGGATCACGGGCTCTAGGCACACGGGCTTCAGTAGTTGTGGCTCATGGGCTCAGTTGCTCCGCAGCATGTGGGATCTTTCCAGACCAGGGCTCGAACCCGTGTCGCCTGCATTGGCAGGTGGATTCTTAACGACTGCGCCACCAGGGAAGTCCTATTGTATACTGTTAATAATGAATATAACCGTAAAAGGCTAGAGTGTTGTTCCTCACATCTATATCCTTCTGAAGACCTCAAGCTGAAGGCTTTAAGGAATCCTCAAGAAGCAGACAAACTCTGAGAGCATGACAAAGTGTTTGCCTAGAACTTCAGAGCAAGTAGACAACTCTACAAAGTAGACAGCTCCCACCAAACACCTTCTGATAAAGATGGCAACTGCATGAAACAGACAGGTTCCACCCAAAACCCATAGAGCAAAATCCACATATCTAGAGTCACAGACTCACAGTCTTACCTTGATCTGCACGCTTTTTTTTTTTTTTAATTTTTCATAGCTATTTTATTTCCTTTTTACAGTTTTGAAATTCTGTATTATTAACAGATATTTTTCACCTGGTAATTATGATACCTCAGAGTCCCTATATTTAATATTGCTTTTTGCATTTTTAGGCCTTGGTGTAAGTCAAATATCAGGCAACAATTAACCTGCTTGTGTTAGACTAAAACATACGACCAATCCAGCTGTTGGGTTTGTATTCATTTTTATTTCAGTTCCATCCAGCTTCTTAAGATATCAATTTAAAAAAATCAGTAAGTTGGTCTCCCGGGTAGTTGGACTGAGGGCAAACAATGCAACAAGACAGAAAGCCAGATATCTAAAACTGCTTTAAGGATGCACCTATATGGGAAGGCTCTTGTCTTCACAGAAATAACACCCTGAGTCCTTTCACAGGGGCTTGTTATGGTAGTAAAATTTTCACAGAAATAGAGCCTTGCAAAAAAGCTTAATAAGTACTGGTATGTATTCTGAGGTTGTTTGACTTTTACAGAAGTGATAAGAAAACCACACCACTTAGACTCAAATCTAAACTCTTGCTTTGTGTCTATCAGTTGATCTCTACATTAGACATGTCATTGTCTGGTGCATTGGTAATTACTGATGAATGATGGCAGACAATTAAATGCTATTCAACAATACCATTTGCTTATTCAACTGAAAGAGATCATTGACAGGCCTCTAAAAACTATTATTGAATTTGGGACACAAAAGCCTATTGGTTACTATCTACAATTTAGATAGGATCTTCTACCTCAATAAACTAATACTTGCAATCAGTATGGTCTCCAGTATTATCCAGAGTCCAGTTTGGACCATTAATTTTCCCCCTTTGAAGGAAAATAGACAATTTGATCCAGGAAGGATAAAAGAGTGTCTCAGTTTGAGTTCAAAACTTTAATTTTACTTACAACATGGCTTAAGAATGCAAAATTTTTTATTGCTTTCTTCATCCTCCAAGCTTATTTATTTCACATTGTATAAGAGACCTGAAAACTTGGTGGACGCCTACCTGCTTTAGAACAGGGAATAGTAGGATAACAAGACAGTAGGCCATAAAACTTCTCACCCAAGATATCCATAAAATTGGACAGGTGATGGTTCAAAGTACAGCTCCTTTAGATATTATAATTCTGACAACTTTAGGTGGAACATGTGTTTTCTTAGGTGAAGAATGTTGTACTTATACTCTGACAGATCTCTGTGGTTCCAGAAAAAAAACAAAATAATTCCAGAAAAGAAATAAATAATACAATTAGGTGATTTCTCTAATGTCTCCATATCGGTTCTGCAGATTCTTTAGAGTGTGGATGGGTGCTGGTCTCTTGACTTAATTTATGCTCTTAATTTGGAAGTAGACTGCAAACTCTTTTTTTTTTTTTTAACATCTTTATGGAGTATAATTGCTTTACAATGTTGTGTTAGTTTCTGCTGTATAACAAAGTGAATCAGCTATATGTATACATATATCCCCATATCCCCTCCCTCTTGCGTTTGCCTCCTACCCTCCCTATCCCACCCCTCTAGGTGGTCACAAAGCACCGAGCTGATCTCCTTGTGCTATGCGGCTGCTTCCCACTAGCTATCTATTTTACATTTGGTAGTGTATATATGTCAATGCTACTCTCTCACTTCGCCCCAACTTACCCTTCCCCCTCCCCATGTCAAGTCCATTCTCTACATCTGCGTCTTTATTTCTGTCCTGCACCTAAGTTCATCAGAAACATTTTTTTTTTAGATTCCATATATATGTTAGCATCTGGTATTTGTTTTTCTCTTTCTGACTTACTTCACTCTATATGACAGACTCTAGGTCCATCCACCTCACTACAGGTAACTCAATTTCATTTCTTTTTATGGCTGAGTAATATTCCATTGTATATATGTGCCACATCTTCTTTATCCATTCATCTTAGACTGCAAACTCTGATTACAATACTTCTGTTTTTGTATGTGTTGCAGGGATCAAATTTGGATTTCCAGAGTTTTAAATGCTGTCACACAGTGACTGTTTCATCTCATCAAATGATACAACAAATAATCTCCCAACAAAAAGAACAAGAATATATGCCACTTACAAAAACTGGAATGACTGCCATCAGAAGATGTACACATGATCATGACGTATCAAACAGAATTATGGGTCTGTATTAATCATTACCAGACCATAATGGTCTATATCACAGTTTAGGATTAGAAATGACCAGAAGAATGTGACTGAAAACTGCAATAAATGTACATCCTTGACACTGTGTTAAACAATAATGAGAGCAGGATTTCTTTCCTGCACCTAAATTAAGCAATACTGAGACAGTGCATGATTTCCTGCCCAGTGTTACTATTGAGAACAAACAAAATAAACCTGGTTATAGTTCTAGGAAATACTTGCTTCTGAAAGGTAATTCTGTGAACTAACCAAAAATTTTATTTGCCAAGATTAATATATTATTTACCAAAACTTACTTCATTATACCCTCCAATCCCAACCTATTCCTCTGCTTGCAAAGCCTGCCTTAAAATCTCAGACAAGACTCAAACCCTAAAAAAAATCCTACCCTGACCTCCCTATTCTGAGACACTAATAAGATCCTCTCAAGGCAGTGTTTTATCTTATTGCACTGGGTTTAAGAAACTTAGCTTTGTTCCATCAACATGCCTCTTTGCTTATCTTTTTAAAAATTCTTTGTTATTCTTTTAGAAAATCAACCGTTGGCATATAAAACTTATTCTATATAATTAAATATGGATCACACAAGAAGAAATAAATATATCAGGAAATATGTTAGCTATAGGGAGAGGGATTACATGAGGTAAAGAAATCACTAAAGGTAATTCACAGAATAGATATCTACAAATAGTCATAAAAGGGAAGAGAGGGCTTCCTTGGTGGCGCAGTGGTTAAGAATCTGCCTGCCAATGCACGGGTTCGAGCCCTGGTCTGGGAAGATCCCACATGCCGCGGAGCAACTAAGCCCGTGAGCCACAACTACTGAGCCTGCGCGTCTGGAGCCTGTGCTCTGCAACGGGAGAGGCCGCAATAGTGAGAGGCCCGCGCACCGCTATGAAGAGTGGCCCCCACTCACCGCAACTGGAGAAAGCCCTCGCACAGAAACGACGACCCAACACAGCTAAAAATAAATTAAATAAATTAATTAAAAAAAAAAAAAAAGGAAGAGAGAGAGAGAAAGAGAACTAACGTATATCTGGAAACCCCTCTTGATAAGACGTTTGATATTTTACATATACTATCCCATTTAATTAACAAAACAACCCTATCGGTTTCCCAAAATTTTAGGCAAGGAAATAGAATTGATGAGATAAAACATTTTGCCTAAGCCACCATGTATAGTTAATGACAGAGATGTGATAAGAAATCAGGTCTTCTAACCACCAGTCTTGTATTACTATTTTCCTGCTCAGTTCTGCAATTCTGAATTATTTACTTAGAAATAACCTCAAGACTATGAACAATATTGGTCTTTTAAATTTAAAATGTAAAAGAAATGACCATTTTAATGGAAAATACAAACAACTGCAGCAGACTCAAGGAAGAATTAGAAAATCTAAATTTATTTAGGATTATTAAAGATATTTACCCAGTAATCTAAAACCTACTCCCATCATACAAAATCAAACAGACATCACCACAAAACCCCCACTGAGTCTAGATGGTGGGTAATCTAAATCTACCTTACACAAACTATTCTAGAGAAATGAGAAAAAGGGAAAGAAAGTGAGAGAAAATAGAAAATGGTAGGGAAAGTGGAAGGGAGACAGGGGAGACGAAGGAAGAGAAAAGAAAGAGAATGTTCTCCAAGTAATATGAAGTCACTGTAACCTTTATGTCAAAGAATAAGACAAGGGCAATATGAGAGAAGAAAATTAGAGTCTAATTTCATTCATAAACATAGTTGAAATATCATGAATAAAATATTAGCAAGCTAAATCCAGTCAGTATAAATATTTATATCTTTCATGATCAATATACATTCATTCCAAGAACGCATGGTTGGTTTAACTTTAATCATTCTATTATTGTAATTCCCCCAGTGAACTTATTAAAGGACAAAAACCATATGACTACTTCAGTAGGTGCAAAAATGAATTTCAACTCTTAGGTTTTCATGTCAACAAACTAGTTTAAATACCAAAATTTCTTTAAGCTGAAAAAGTTACCTACCCAATACCTTCAGCAAACATCATACTTAATAGTAAACATCAGAAATATTTTCTCTATATTCAGAGACAAACAAAAAATACATCCACTATCAACATTTGTATTTGACATTGTACTGGAGAACCTAAGAAGCTCATAATAAGAAAACAAATAATTAAAAGATCCTAGAAGTTCTTTAGATAATCAATCACAGCCTTTCTTCCTCCTACAAAATTTACCTCTGATATATATACATTTATATATATTTATATACATATGTATATTTATATGTGTGTGCGTGTTCATGTATAAAATTCTTTGGATCTGTAGGGATGTTAGATTTCATTTATTTAGTTAGTTGAGGAGAAGATATCCTAAAGTTTAACTGGACCTTACCCTTTCCTTTTGCCTCTGAAAAAGAAATGCAACCTTCCTACCAGAAAAACTGTCATATACTAGGAACAGAAAAAGTATTCAATGGATTCAGAGTATAAAATAATTAAATAGAATCATATATGCTGTTGCATGGCCTGAAAACATGAAGCTGACCATTTTTTTTGCCCAAGAAATGCATAACTCTACAACTTTTCCTAGGTAGTATTGAATTGATGCACAGTAGGTTCTTTCAAACCAGGAATTAAGTTCAGCATTCATAAATTTATTCAATCACTCAATAAATATGTCCTAAACAAAGCCTACCACTTAAAATGGTGAATTAATCCCACATATTAAGGGAACTTGTTTTAATCTACTTTATAATATCTATTTTCTAACATCAGCATGGTTTGTGGTTATACACTGCACTGTGCTCATTTTTACTAATTTAGTACCTTATATGGGATTATTTCATATGTTGTCAATATAGACATATTTTTAATTGAGATATAATTCACATATAACATTGGTAAGTTTAAGGTATATTACATATTTATTTGATACATTTATAGATTGCAATAATATTGCCACCCATAGTGTTAACTAACTCCTCTATATGACTGTATGAAGTCACATAATTAATATTTCTTTTTGGTAGTGAGAAAATTTAAGATCTACTTTCTTAGAAATCTTAACGTATATAACATAGTATTGTTGACTATGCTGTGCATTGGATCTCCAGAACTTATTAATCTTCTAACTGCAAGTTTGTACCATATGACCAATATCTCCCCAATTCCCCCACCTCACATTTCCTGGTAAGTACCATTCTACTTTCTGTTTTTACAGTTCACCTTTATTAGATACATATAAGCAGTATCATATAGTGTTTGCCTTTCTCTTTTAGACTTATCTCACTTTGCCTTGTTGTCACAAATGGTAGGATTTCTTTCTTTCTTAATGTTGAAAAATATTATATATAAATTATACATATATATATATTTCTTTATCCATTTATCCACTGACAGACACTTAGGTTGCTTCCATATCTTGGCTATTGTAAATAACCTGTTAGAATGGCTATCGTCAAGAAAACTAGAGATAGGTATTGGTGAGAATGTAGAGAAGAAGGAACACTTGTACACTGTTAGTGGGAATGTAAATTGATTTAGCCACTATGGAGGTTCCTCAAAATATTAAAAATAGAACTATCATATTATCCAGCAATCCACCTTTTGGTATATACCCAGAATAAATAAAAACAGGGTATTGAAAAGATATCTACACTCCCATGTTTATTGCAGCATTATTCACAATAGCCATACCGTTTTTAAAATAAACATGAATAATTTGTGATGTATAGTATACCTTATTTTGATATTTCTTTAATTACATTAGTTTCATAGGTACTGGATGGGTATTGCTAATTCTTACACACACAATATCAACTTTTTGGTTGTTTTCCTTGAGCAAACATTACATTTTTGCCCTGGGTTATTATTTTAAAAATCCAGAAGTGGAAAAAGAAAAGATTACATTACAATGTTGCCTGTAAAATAAATTCCAGTAGAAAAATTCCAATTATTTTCATTACACAAGTATTTCAGGTGGACAAAAAGATTTTAAAAAGTCAACTTTTTTTTTGTCAAAAATACAAAGTTATTTAATTTTAAAAAATACAAAGTTACATTACTTGGTTACCCATATCATATATGCTATTAGCTCTGATTTCTACTTTTTTGATCTTATCTTTATTATCTATTTTAGATTCCTATAATTACTACTTTGCCTCATTGATTCAATGCACCAAAATTGTTATTTTCATAATAGATTCCATAATTATTTAAAAGCTTTAATATCATTTTCTTCCTTTTAGTCTTTTAGTAATTAAAGATTAATCACATTCACTAAGCTTAAAGCAAACACTAAAGTTATTTTAACTACTTGAATGTCAGACACTTCCCACTCCTCATTCCTCAATTTTTCTTCTCAAGTCAGATTTTCTTTTATACTTACTTCAATCTTCAGTCAAGTGTCTGCCTATACTGTTAGATCTACTGGCCTCCTGTGACCATCCTTAAGCTTAAAAACCATAACCTGTCATGTTTCCAGGGGGCTGAGATGTCAGTGGCTGCATTGTAACAATTCTGAAGTATCCTAAGAGAGGTGGTCACAGGCACTGTGGCCATACAACCATAAAGTTAAGAGAGGAAAGGGTATTGGATTCTATGGACACAAAGGAGTAAGAATGTACAGCTGATTAGTGGAATTCTTAGGTTGGCAGAGAGTGAGCCTTGCCTTCACCCCTCACCCAGAAAACATAAAATGATACAAAGTTTCAACAGAACCACAAATTAGGCATGTAGAACAATGTTATTCCAGAATCGAGAGGTAATTTTATGATTCAGAGTATAGATGAAAACTATAACAGAACAGCTGAACTACGTGGAAAAACATGTATTTGCAACAACTTGAAATGACTATCTCAAAGATATTTGTAGACCACACAATGAGTATGTAAGGTACTATCTAAAGTTTCAAAATCAACATAAAACTAGATGGCAATAAAGCTTGGTGGTTAAAGCAGGCTCACCAGACTGCTTAGGTACACTTCCTGGCTCTTTTGCTTTTTATCCCTGTAACCATAGTAAGTCACTTAGGATTTCTTTGTGTCTCAGTTTTCAGATCTGTAAAATGTGTATATTAGTACCACTGACCTCATTGGGCTGTTATAAGAATTAAATGTGTTACTAGATAAAAGTATTTAAAATAGTACATGACACACTGTAAGTACCTCTAAAATATTAGCTATTATGAACATTAGCTTTTATGTCACTAAGTATAAATTAGTTAAATCTTCTCATCATACTGCAAACACTCTCAGACTTGATCATTAAACAAAGTCCAAATGTAAGTTAATTCATAAGAATTGCACTAAAAAAAATAACAGAAAAAGTTAAAAGTAAAGTATTAGTCAGAACTATACCAGCAAACATGAACCAAATAAAAAATCAAATATTAAGAAGATACGAAAAAAAAAATTTATTTATTTTTATTTTTTGGCCATGCAGCTTTCAGGATCCTAGTTCCCTGACCAGGGATCAAACCCATGCCCACTGCAGTGGAAGCACAGAGTCCTAACCACTGGACCACCAGGGAATTCCCCTAACAAACATTTTTTTTAGCACCTTTATTCGAGTATAATTGCTTCACAATGGTGTGTTAGTTTCTGCTTTATAACAAAGTGAATCAGCTATACATATACATACATCCTCATATCCCCTCCCTCTTGCATCTCCCTCCCTCCCACCCTCCCCATCCCATCCCTCTAGGTGGTCACAAAGCACCGAGCTGATCTCCCTGTGCTATGTGGCTGCTTCCCACTAGCTAACTATTTTACATTTGGTAGTGCATGTATGTCCATGCCACTCTCTCACTTTGTCCCAGCTTACCCTTCCCCCTCCCCGTGTCCTCAAGTCCATTCTCTACATCTGTGTCTTTATTCCAGTCCTGCCCCTAGGTTCTTCAGAACCTTTTTTTTTTTTTTTTTTTAGATTCCATATATGTGTGTTAGCATGTGGTATTTGTTTTTCTCTTTCTGACTTACTTCACTCTGTATGACAGAGTCTAGGTTCATCTACCTCACTACAAATAACTCAATTTTGTTTCTTTTTATAGCTGAGTAATATTCCATCGTATATATGTGCCACATCTTCTTTATCCATTCATCTGTTGATGGACATTGGACAGATATGGTTCTTTAACTTTGAAAAAATGTATAATGCATAATCATGAATCCTTATGTAATAAATAATAGGGTATTAAAATATAATCTGCAGAATTGTAAAAACACAAAAAATAAAATAATGGAATAATGATTGAAAATGTAACTCATTTTTTAGAAATTTTTTTCCAAAATAACTATGCAAAAAAAAAAAAAAAGTAATGAGATTTGGATACTATATTCTTGTTGATTTAATATTTGCAAGTAAAACTTGGTAAAATATGGAAACTTCTTATTTAAGTAATGATGAAAGATTAAAAACACTATCAGATATTATCCCACAAAGGGAACGCCAACAAATTATCAAAAGAACAAATTGTAAATGCTCTATTTTTGTGATTTCATTGCATGAAAATTGTAAAGTAATAATACAAATAAAAAAAGAAAGAAAAAACTCTCTATTTGGAAATTATAAAAATACCCTACTTAACTCTTAGGCTAGAGAGAACATTAAAACAAGAACTTGAAACCATTTAACAAAATTATAGCCTTAAAATCAAGTATTTATTCATTAATCTCATATCACTGAGTTTCCAGTGATGAACAAGGCAAACACAGTCCTTGCTTAGTTGGCTTACAGTTTTGTTGGGGAAGGGATAGAAACACTTACTCATTAATTCATTCACTCACCCATACACTCAATAAACCAATAAGTTATCAAATTATCAAAGTGGGGAAAACCCTGAGAAAAGCAAGAACAAAATATAATAATAAATAAAACAGTGATTTGGAGTGCCAAAAGTTATAAAAGAGAAAAATAAATGTAAAACAGTTTCTTGAAAAAAAATTAGTAGAGATTTTATATAGTAATTATGTAAAAAGATTAATCAACAGTATGCAAAATTGAGAATAAAAGATGTAGAAAATTTAAAATGGTATAGGGGAATACTTGGCACTCAATTATTAATTCAACAAATATTTATAGACCATATAATACATCCCAGGTACTGTGCTAGATGTTGAGGATAAAATGGTGAGCAAAACTGTCTTCTTTCCTCACATAGTTCAAAGTCTAGTGTGGGGTCTACAAAAAGTATCCAGGGAAGTAAAATATAATGTGATAAGTACCGGAGGGTTGGAGCCATGCAATAGGTGCTATGGGCACACTTAAGAATGGCCACTCACCCTTGTGGTGGCCCCCAAGCTCTAAGCTTATTCAGCTTTCTGCTTTCCGGAGAACTGCTTGTCTCTTTCTTGGTATGCACTCCTGACGCTGCGGTATTGAGCGTAAAAAAGGAAAATGGCTTGCGGCCAGTTTCGTTCCAGGTGCCTGCTCTGGATCTAAGAGCCCTTGGTTGTTCCCCAGAAGAAGGACGTGCTGCCCTGAGGGGGAAGTCTGTATCTCCAAAGAATGGCCCATAAGGCATGCTGACGCATAGATAGTGGCGCATAGATAGTGGCGCATAGATAGTGGCGCATAGATAGTGGCGACAGAATTATGTGGAAATACAAGGTTTACTGATTTATTGTCTAATATTCGTTCCATACTAAACCTATATATACATTCATGCTCTTTGAATAAACTTGCCTTGCAACCATCAGTTGTCTTGGCCCTTCTGATCCCATACTGGTGCTTTTCAGTTCCTTACCCCTCACCGCCAGGAACTTCTAGCTTTCTGCAGCCGGTCTGCGGCACACCCTGTCTTTGAAATTCAAGGAAGTGTTATAGGAAGAAATGCATGAGGTTCTGCCAGAAGGAAAAACTTGCAAAAAAGTCTGTAAGGTTAGAGAGAATACATTTTATTAGATAATCTAAACAAGATTAAGACTGCCTGGTGCAGAGAGAAGAAAAATACTAAGAAAGAAAAAAGAGGCTGTATTGAAAACAGAGGCTAATCGAAAAGTCTTTGGAAGCCATAATAAAGGTTTTGAATTTTAACCTTAGGTCAACAGGGAGTCTTTGGAGTGACTTGAGTAAGAGGTAGACATGATCAGATTTAAGATTAAGATAAACACACAGGCTAGCTACAGAGTCGAAAATAGACTGTGAACACACTGAGAATGCTGACTATTGGGTTGAGTTTCTGTATCAAGCAGCTAGCCAGAGTGGAGTAAGATAACAAAAGTAAAGATTGAGGTTTTAGGGAAAAGTAGTGGCAGAAGTCTAAATGACACACTATTACCTAATTTAACAGAGTTCTTTATTGAGGGTTGTCTGAAACCAGCCAAGCTTTGATAATAAAATGGCATCTTCCCTCCCCTTTCTGGCTATTGCTCTTGGTCAAAAGCTATTTCAGGGCTTTATGGAGAGAGGAAAGAAGGGAGACTGGCAGGCAGGCCCCTGGTATTCCTTAGTCCCTGGTCACAATGATATCAAATAGACTAGAAGATCGCTCTATCCCAAAATTATCAAAATTACATCAAACTCCGAGATGATTATTATCGTTACAAGACACACTGCGTGTAAAATGAAGAGAGATGAGGTTCTATGGCAAAACTTGGAGGGATATCAACAATTAAGAAATTTGAGTTAAAGGCGTGTAAAGACTGAGAGGTAGTCAGAAAGCAAGGAGCAAACAAAATGAGTAGGGTATGGTATCATGTAAAACAGCAGAAAAGAGGATTTCATGGAAGTTGTGGTCACTGTGGCCATTAGCGGCCTTGGCAAGAGCAAGTTCAGTGCAGTGATGAAGACTGAAATCACACTGCAGTAGATTAAGTTGTGTAACAGGGTTTTGAGAAGTGAAGGCAATCAATGTAGACAGTTTCCTCAGAGGGAGTCATTTTTGAAGCATGTGACCCAGGAGCTAGAAAGAAAAAGAGTGACAGATTTGGCTACATAACTATCAAGCAATTTATAAGACAAATGGGAAAATATTTATAATACATATTAGTAAATTTATAAATAGCTCCTAGAAATATAAAGACAAAAGGTTAAAGGATACAAACCAGCAATTAGTAGAAAAAGAAATAGCCAATGAATATTTGAGAAGGTGCCAATATCATTGCTGAAAAATAATTAAAGCAATGAAGTACAATATTCAACTTTTAGATTATCCAAAATTAATCATACATAGTAAAGGTGGCAAGTATAGGTAAATGGAACTGTGGATGGGTTGGTAATTGTTACACACATTTTTGTAAGGTAATTTGGCAGTAACTATCGAGCTTTAAATACTGAAATCTCATGACATATCAATAACAATCTTGTAAATCTACCCTACAGAAATATGCGCTAATTTCACTATAGTCTGGAATAGCACAATACTGAAAAGTCCTCTATAGCAAAGAGACAACCCTTTTAAGGAGGTTTGTTGTGAACTGGAGGAAAGAAATGGATGGTAGAGAGGGGAGACAGGAGATAAAGTAGTGGAGGGCAAGTTGTTTGTTTGTAATGGGAGATAGTTGTGGAAGATTAAGTGAGAAAGGGAAGGAACAAGTAAAAGGAGAGATGTTAAAATACAGAGACAGTGGATAATGGATGGATGGAGGTAGAAACAATGTAATCCCAAGCAGTGGATAAGAACTGTGATAAAGGAGAGGAGAAAAGAGGACCAGTACACATGCCAGTATGATTATAGATTTGGTCACAGGAGATTGAAAAATTCAAATTGGACGATGTCTATATTCTCTATAATTTAAGAAGAAAAGTATCTCAGTTGTTGAGAGTTGGAGGAGATGTATTCAAGTTAGATTTTGCAGATGTGAAAAAGATAAGAAGTAGGCAGTGTATACAATGAGAACCAAAAAAAACAGTAAAATACAGAAATATTAACTCTAACGACATCAATTTATGGGGCTATTTACTTTTCTCAATAGTTAATAAAGGCAGAAAGAGAACTTGTCAGTGAGTAAGAAGGACAAAGAGAAAAGAACTGAGGATACATTGGAGAGACAGTGGTTAAAGGGATATATTAAGGAGTCAAAACTAGGTCAAAATGGAAATGAAACAGAATCGATAGAAAGTGTAGAGTTGTTATGGGAATGGGGTCTCAATGTGTTTGAAGAATAGGTGATAAGCGGCTGAGTGACTGAGCTTGGAGAAATGCAGGTTGCAGAGAGTGAGATGCTTAAATAAGGTTATAAAGAGTTGGTGTTTCCAGCTGATTAAGAACTAAGGTATGAATAACATGTTCCTCGAAGGAAATACTATACTAAGTATATCAAACTGTCAATCAATCTTAATTTATAATTTTATTTGCAGTTTAAACAAAATCCCTATGCAACTGAAAATATTGTCCAAGTTGTTATTATAACGCCTTTTTGAGAAGAGCCAATAGATTTTTAATAGGTTTTATATTTTTAAAGAAGTCTTAAGTTTACAGCAAAACTAAACAGAAAGTACACAGAGTTTTCATATACTCTCTGCCCCCTTCCAACCCACAGCCTCTCCACCTAACCACAACCACACCAGAATGGTACATTGGTTACAAATGATACGTCATTATGTATGGTTCACTCTTCTTGTACAATGTATGGGTTTTGACATATATATAAATCACATATTATGTATGTATTATGTATTATCATATAAATAACACAAATATAAAATACACGTATGTAGCTACCACTATAAGATCATGCAGAATAGTTTCACTGCTCTAAAAATTTTCTGTGTTCTGCCTATGCATCCTTTCCTGCACCCACTATAGCCTGGAAGCCACTGATCTTTTTAATGTCTCAACAGTTTTGCCATTTCCAGAATATCATATAGTTGGACTCATATAATATGTAGCCTTTTCAGATTGGCTTCTTTAACTTAGTAATATGCATTTAAATTTCCTCCATGTCTATTCATGGCTTGGATAGCTCATTTATTTTCAGCACTGAATAATATTCCTTGTCTGGATGTACCACAGTTTATTTATCCATTCACCGACTGGAGGACATTTTGGTTGCTTCCAAGTTATGGGAATTATAAATAAAGCTGCTGTAAAGGTCCACATGCAGGTTTTTGTGCAAATTTTTAACTCCTTTGGCTTTATACCAAGGAGTGTGATTATTGGAGAGTAAGTGTAGTTTCGTTAGAAACTGCCATACTGTCATCCAAAGTGACTGTATCATATTGCATTCCCACCAGCAATGAATGAGAGTTCCTGTTGCTCCACAACTTCACCAGCATTTAGTGTTGTGAGTGTTCTGGATTTTTGCCATTCTAATAGATGTGTAGTGATATCTCAGTGTTGTTTTAATTGCAGTTCCCTAATGGCATATGATGTTGAGCATCTTCTCAAATATTTATTTGTCATCTGTATATCTTGTTTGGTTAGGTGTCTTTTCAGAATTTTTGCCCATTTTTTAACCATTCATGTTCTTATTGTTGAGTTTTAAGAGTTCTTTGTATACATTGGATAACAGTCTTTTATCAGATATGTTTTTGGCAAATATTTTCTTTCATTCAATGGCTTGTCGTCTCATCCTCTTGAAAGTGTTTTTTGTATAGCAGAAGCTTTTAATTTTAATGAAGTTCAGCTTATGAATTATTTCTTTCATGGATCATGCCTTTGGAGGTGTGCCTAAAAAATTAACCACAAGGTCATCCAGATTTTATCCTGTTATCTTCTAGGAGTTTCTTAGTATTGCAATTTACATTGAGGCGGATGACCCAATTTAAGTTAATTTTTGTGAATGTGTAAGATCTGTGTCTAGATTAATTTTTTTTGCATGTAGATGTCCAGTTATTCCAGAACAGAAGATTCTCTGTTCTCCATTGCTGCTTTATTTCTTTTTCAAAGATAAGTTAATTACATTTGCATGGGTTCCTTTCTGAGCTCTCTATTACGTTACATTGACCTATTTGTCTGTTCTTTCACCAATTCCACATTGTCTTGATTACTGGAGCTTTATAGTAAGCTTTAAGTTGGGTAGTGAGAGTCTTCTGACTTTGTTCTTCTCCTTCAATATTGTGTTGGCTATTCTAGGCCTCTCCATATAAACTTTAGAATCAATTTATTGATATCCACAAAATAACTTGCTGAGATTTTGATTGAGACTGTGTTGAACCTACAGATTAAGTTAAGAACTGACATCTTGACAATATTGAGTATTCCTATCAATAAACATGGAATGTACCTCTATGTTTTAGTTCTTTGATTTCATCAGAATTTTGTAGTTTTCCTTGGATAGATTTTATACATATTATGTTAGATTTATGCCCAAGTATTTCATATTTTAGGGTGCTAATATAGATGGTATAGTGCTTTCAATTTAAAATTTCAATTCTTCATGCTGCTAAATAAGAAAACAACTCTAGATATATTTTAAATTCAGAATAAATATTATAAATAACTCATGGATCAAAGAAGAAAGAAAAATGGAAATTAGAAAATATTTTTGAAAGAATAATAGTAAAAATGCTACATACCAAAACTTGTGAGAAGTTTGTAGGTGTATTTGTTTACAGTTAAACTTGTTTATAGCCAAACTTTTGAGGAAATTATAGCCATAAAATCATGTATTAATTAAAAAGTAAGACTGAAAACCAATAATTAAGAATCTATTTATAGAAATTAGAAAAAGAACGTCAAGTTAAGCTTCTTAAAGTATGGAAGTTGGGAAATATTAAAGGAAATAGAATAAATTAATGAAATAAAAGTAAACATACAGTAGAGAAAATTAATAATGCTGAAAGTTGGTTATTTGGAAAGACTGACAAAATTGTTGAAGCTCCTGACTGTGATTAATTCAGAAAAAAATAGAGAAGGCAAATATAATAACAGGAATGAAAATTAGGCCATCACCAGATGTTCTCCAACATTAAAAATTATTAAAGGCTATTATGAACAACATTATGCTCATATATTTGAAATTTAGATGAAAGACAAATTCCAAATAAAATACAGCCTATCAAAATGCGGGCAAATAAAAGTCAGAGTACCCCTATAATTATTAAAGCATATAATTTGTAATTAAAACCTCCCCCCCAAAAAACTCCTTGCTCACATAGCTTTAGCAATAATTTTACTAATTATTTAAGGAAGAAATAATGCCAACCTTACACAAACTTTCTGAGACTAGAATAAGGAAAACTGTCCAACTCATTTGTGCAGTCAGTTTAATCCTGATGTTAAATAAATCTGTCAGAACAGTATGAGAAAAAATTTTAGCCCAATCCAACATAAATACAAATTACTGAAACAAAATAAGGCAATTGAGTCTTTCAATATATGAAAAGGATATTATATCATGATCTAGTTGGGCTCACTACAGGAATGCAAGGTTGCTTGAACTTCCAAAAAATAAATCAATGTAATCCACCACATTGAATAAAGAGGAAATAATTTTAAAATCATAATATTTTTTTCAAAAAGTATATGATAAATCTCAATATTTAGCCATGAAAAAATACTCTTAACAAAAAAGGAATAGCAAAGGATTTACTTAATCTGATAAAGGTTATCTACCAAAACTTATCTCACACATAATACTTAATGGTGGAATGTTGAAATCTTACTCTGATTCTGAAAACCAGACAAAAGTGCTCCCCATAACTATTTATATTTTATGTTGTATGTATAGTGCCATAAGGTAAAAAAAAAAAAGAAAAACAATGTATAAAGATTGTGAAAGATAATACAAATGTATATATATAGAAAATCACCAAAAGTCTAGAATAAATTATTATAATTAACAAGAAAGTTTATTAAAGTTGTTGGCTACAAGACTAGTATTTAAAAATCAATCTTATTTCCAAATACTAGAAACAAAATTTGGGGAAATTGTAGAAGTTGGAAAAATGGCATTCACAACAGCATAAAAATATATGAGGATAGAATAAATTATGTATACAATATCTTACAGAATACCATAAAATATTATTGGGGAAAAGTAAAGAAGACCTATAGAGCTAGAGGATATGTGGATTGGAAGATATGATAGTAAGATGTCAATTCTCTGCAGATTTATCCTTTATTTATATTTTAATAAAATCCTAATCAAAATCACTTCTGAGGGATTAGACAAATTGTTTCTAAAATGCCTTTGAAAATGGATCTAGTATAGTCTGATATCATGTAACAGAGATAAAGGCCTGTGTAAGTATAGGCAATTATAGTCTAGTATATAGGCATATAGGCAAGACAATATAGAAGAAAAACAAGGATGGGGGGCCTAATCTCATGAATAATATGAATTATTACAAAACTACAGTAATTAAAATATGAAGTAATGGCTTAAGGATGGAGAAATAAATCAATGTAAAAGAATAAGGTCCAGAAAAAATGATGCATATATGGATATTTGATTAGTAATAAAGATGACGCTGCTAAACATAGGAAAAGGATTAGTTTTTCAATAAATACTGCTAGACAAACTAGGCAACCATCTTGGAAACAATAAAATAAAACTTGATATCTACCTTACATCACATATGAAAATCAGAGTATAGATTGAAATATAAAAAGCAAAAAAAAAAATCTAGGAAGTAATACATGAGAGTATCTTTGGGGCTTCCCTGGTGGCGCAGTGGTTGAGAATTTGCCTGCCTATGCAGGGGACACGGGTTCGAGCCCTGGTCTGGGAAGATCCCACATGCCGCGGAGCAACTAGGCCCGTGAGCCACAATTACTGAGGCTGCGCGTCTGGAGCCTGTGCTCCGCAACAAGAGAGGCCACGATAGTGAGAGGCCCGCGCACCGCGATGAAGAGTGGCCCCCACTTGCCGCAATTAGAGAAAGCCCTCGCACAGAAACGAAGACCCAACACAGCCATAAATAAATAAATAAATACATAAAATTTAAAAAAAAAAGAGAGAGTATCTTCATGACTGTGATAGCCAAATATTTGGATATGAAAAGCATATACCACTCAAAAAAGGCTGATAAATTACATGTTAAAAATTTTAAAAACTTCTTTTGTTAAAAGATAAGTGGAAAAAACAAACTATAGAGTGGGAGAAAATATTTAAATCACATATAATTAATATAAAATATTTATACAGAATATTTAAAGACATTCTACTAATAAATAAGAAAAGGAAGAGCTGAAAAAAAACATGTGAGTCTTAAACAAGAATTTCATAAATAATCATATCCAAATGACTAATATGCATATAAAAGGTGCTCAACATCATTAGTCATCAGGAAAATGTTATTTTAAACCACAATGAGATTCTACTACAAGCCCGCTGGAATGGCTAAAAGTAAAAACTACTGACAATCCTGTTGATAGGGGCTGATGTGTAATAACAGGAACTCTCTGCTGAAGTGACTAAATATCGATAGTTCAATAACTTTGAAAACCAATTTAGCATTATTTACTAGAGCTGAATATACATATATTTTGTTATCAAGCCATTCGACTACTGGGTGCAAAAGAAATGTGTGCACATGTACATGAAGTGAATGTTTACTGCAGCATTATTTATAGTAGTCCCAAACTGGGAACACACAAAGCTCACATCACGAAATGGAAACTATGCAAAAATTAACATGGATAAACTGAATCTCATAAATACAATATTCAGTGAAAGAAGAAGACAAAAGCAAAGTGAAAGAAGTTTTTTAAATGATAATTTAAATTTAATTTTCAAAAATTTTTGAAGTCTTGATTCTTACAGTAAGGAGGTTTAAATTTATACCTGATTATTGCACTGTTAGAAAAAAACCACCGCTATGGGTTTTTATAAAGTCCTAGCTCTTGGGACATATTTCAATATGGTAAAGCAGATGATTAAACTGAGAAATTAAATATTTAGTCATATAAACCTGTTGTTTCTTTTAGCAAAGATAACTATCTTTGGAATTTGGATAGAAATGTTAGTATTCTCTCAGTTGACTGAGATTATTCTATGCCAGTAGATAATCTCTCCATTTCCAAATCACTGAGGACTGAAGAAAATATATCTTTTGCCTTGTGATGCCATTTAAAACTCTATAACCCAGAAATATTGATTTAAGTAAACTGAATTTTAAATTAATTGTCCTTCAGAAGGTGTCTAAGACCATGTCCCTGTGGTTGGGCCTGGGGTTCCCCTGAAGGAGTGTCCATTTCCACTGTCAGTTGTACTGGGAAGAATTTTATCTTCAGATTGGATCAGAAGTCAAGGTAAGGATAACAAGCTCGTCTTCCTTTCTCAAAGCTCCAAGGGGCAGCAAACCTGGACTCTGATTTATAAAGATGCTCTGAGCACTTCCAGGAATGCCAGACAAGTGTGTTCCCGCCCAGAGGAGGCTGACCAGGAACCAAGATGTAGCTTGAGAAAGACCTGAGGCCAGTCCCAAGCCTGTCATCTATTAAGAGCAGTCACCTCTAATAAAGTTGTAAGCTTCTAACTCGTGAGTATACTTAGTATCTTTAGTTTTTACTTGCTAAATTGAATAATAGTCTAATCTCTAACATGTTTCAGATAATTATTGGGAAGATCTTTCCTACACTTGAAAAAGCATATGATTAGGGCACTGTACTGTTCCCCTGAGACACTGAGCCTCCTAAAAATCCATTATAGTTCTTTGTACCACCTCCACTTCAAGATGAGTTTCTATACAGTTCTCTTCATTCTGAACATTATGTCAGGTATTGGGTTTCAATTAAGTCAGTATTTCCTAAGAGTTGGATATTGATGTATAAAGTCCATCATCACTTCTTTTGGTTATAGAAAAACCATGAAGTCCATAATCAGAGATGCTAAGGCCAGTCAAAATAATGGAGTATCATCAAGTTATAAGAAAAAGGAAAATGTTTGGTTTTTTCATGACCTTGTTGAATAGACTAGTATGTAAGAAATGGACCTGAACTAGGTGAATAGCCATATCTAGACAAAAGTCATGTGGATAGTAACTATAATGAAAGTATGTTATACACATGGACAGGAAAGTTTCTGTCCCAAAACTAGTGCCAAGGCAATAGTGATTTAGAAAATCAGCTACTTTCTATGTGACATTTATTCTCATAGAATTTTCCACCGATATTGAATAATTAGTAAACTTAGAAGGGTAGAAATCATTTTCATCTATAGTTATACAGAATGAGCTACCATCATATATAAGACATTATTGAGATAGAAGATGAGTATGGCAGGATTTCTTTGTTTAAGGAAATTTTGAGTTTAATTTCAAAGTAAGCCAAATAATGTACATAAATAATGTAAAATAAAGCATAATAGAGGCTCTAGGAAAGATACAAATAGAAAACTGAGAGGTCAGAGAAGGAAAATATTATATATAATACTCTGGTAAAGCTTTGGAAAAAGGTCAGGATTCAGAGAGACACTGAAGAATCAAAAGCACTTAATTAGGCATAAACAGGATGGAGAGAACGTTACTGATGAAAGAAAAGGCATGGGCAGGTAAAAGGCTGAGAGAGTGCAACACAAGTTAGAATAAAAGTGGTCCAGTCCAATAAGGGCTTGGAGAAAGTACATGGCAGTAAGGAAAGAAATGCCAAGGCATAGAAAGAGGCTTTGAATACATTCCAAGTTGGAATTTTTACTTAATTCAGGAGACACTTGAGGGCATTGAATGAAGGAACTATGGAAGTGGTTCCATCAGTAAATAATGAGTAGGAATATTTGAAATGAGGCAAATAGAAAAAAGATGAAAAGCAGGTGAATTATGTAGCCTATTTATTGTAACAGTTCTCGAAGAGGGTGTTGAGATACTTAACAGGCAGAATGGCAGAAAAAAAAAGGAGGGTGGTGGTAAATTTACGTCTTCCAGAGACTGAACTTGCTAGAGCAGTTGCTACTAGACTAGTTAGGAAGTCTGGTACGGACATAACTTTACAAATGAAAATGGTAGAACCTGACAAGGCAGTCTGCAAGCTGACACTTCAAGAGTAGAAAAATAAACATATTTTAGTAAAGAGATTGAGTATGATTACTAAAGAGCTATGACATTTCAGCCAGGAAATTTTCTAGTGAGAGAAAATCTTCCATATGCATCTGAGACTAGAACATAATCTAAATTCAGTTCTAGAGATTTCCCTAAAACCCTAAGATTCCAAACAGTCTGAGTTAGAGAATCTATGAAAACTAATAAAATCTGTAGAAAATCAGATGGCCAGGCTTTGATTTGGGACAGTCATTTTTTTTTATAACAGAGTATTAAAAAAAAAAAAGGGAAAGAATAGGGAATATGGAGTTGAATAAATCTATTTGAATTCCAGTTCCAGAAGATGTTGTATAAGTTACCTCACGATCTTGCACCTAGGTTTTCTCTTCTGTAAAATGGGGATAACAATGCTACCTCATGGGATTTTTAATGAGTATTACTTCAAGTTTAAAAGTCAAGCACCTTGTCCAGACCAATTCATAGTGAGGGCTCAATAAACGGTAATTACAAAAAAAAAAAAGAGACACATATTTACAAAACAAGAAGCAAATATCAAGTAGAAATGAACATGAAAAGATGAGAACAATCCTTGGAAGAAATACTGTCAAGGACTTTCCATTTTATTTCCATTAAAATAGCTATAATTTCAAAACAAAAGCAAAAAATTAGTGAGAAGTGTAGCATTATTTACATTATTGAAAATTTCTTTAATGTTGGTTTAATGTAAGTAACTGGATTTTTGTATCTGCTTCTGCATATGAAGAAAATTTAGCCTCACATAGATAAGTAGTTGGAAAAGGGAGAAGTATTTTAAAATGATTTTGGATACTCTTCTTTGATGCTACATGAAAGCTCCTTGTTTCTTAAAGCCTCATTGCAATATGGAATCTGAAATCATATCAACAAACCTTTAATCTTCTATTACATTAAAATCCATGGCTCTGTCTTTCACTTTGAATGGATAGTTTACCAATATATGATTTTGTAATATAAAGCATTGATCATTTGGACAACACTAGAGCACTGAGTTATACATATCTTCCAAATGCTGACACATGTCATTATACAATATCATAGTACCGCCAACCTCATCAGAAAAGCCTCTGAACACTGGGAAGCCTTCAAGGTCATAGTGGCACAAACAAGTTTTTCAAAATTCTAATTTTCACTTGAAACCTTGAATTTGACCATTTGCCACTACAATTATTGTCCTTGAACTAATTGGCTCACTTTGTTAACTCTTGAGGAAATTTCTGCCAAATATCCAAGTTTGAATTGTCTGTTCTTTCAAGCAGAAATAGTATACTAAGGAAAAAAAAAAAAAAAAAGACAAGTTCAGTTTGAAACTCAAACAATAGAACGAGGGCTTTTCCATGAGACAACCATTGAATTTTGGTATGCAGCAGAAATACCCTATGCATAAGTCCCATTACTTCATGCAGAATAGAAAAAGATTTTCACTCAAAAGCTAGGATTTATTAAAATAATTGATCTTCCTTCATCAAGGACATTCTTAAAAGAAACATGATATTTTGATTGCAAGTGAGTGGCAGTGAGGAAGATAGTACTATTTCAGTTTGATGCCACTGCTTTGATTCATGTGAAGGCACAAGCAGCTTTACTCACCATTGCTTTTTTACCATCAGTGCAAATGTCAACACACTGAAAAAGACACATAATTTTCATTAGTTACTAAGAAAAAGTTTGACCTTACTGGCCTCCCCGACCGAAAGGTCCATGGACCACACTTTGAGAACTGTTGAACTAGAAGTAGTCACAGATGAATGGGACAGGGGTCTTTGAAGCACTACAGCAGAGCCTGCACACATGCCAAGCCCTCCACCAAACAGAGAGCTATATTGAACTGTGACAAGAGTAAGAAATGAACTTGTATTGCTCAAGCCACTCGAGGTGGAGGTTGTTTATTGCAGCAAAAAGCATCTCTAATTTAGAAAGTTATACCTTGAAGTTCGGTGTTACCATGACAAAAACTAAAATATGGGCATTAAGCTAATGCTAGATGTTTGGGCTATAGATGGCAAGGAGACAGAAGCTATAAGGCTGGAAAACCCTATTCTGCTTTTTCAAACATTTGGTGAAAATATCACTAGTGAAAGCTCGGAAGCAGGCACCTGCTCACGGAGCCTATAGCTCTAGAGGAAAGAATGAACATGATCGTGTGTATCAGATGCTACTGCTGTTTTCAGTAGAATATTATAAGAAAGAGATGAACTTAAATGAGAATTGGTAGATTAGTTAGCAGAAATGACAGGGAAGAGAGAGCCCAGAAACTTGAGGCCTTCAAGGAATGCTAGAGACAACAACTTCTAGGTGCCAAACCATAGGAAATAAGACCCCCAAAATTTGCATCTGAGAGTCTAAGTTTTAGCCATCATAGCAAAGGTCAGATTCAGGATATAGCCTCTCTAGCCATGTCTGAAGGCCTAAGGTAGCTACCATTAAGTAGAGTCAGACTGGCATACACAGGAAAGAACTTAGGGTATAGTTACTGACACAGAGTTGACTTGAATCACATAGATCAAAAGCCTACTACGTTTTTAAGAAAATTATATGGCCAAAGAAATCAGGATCCTGAACTTACTTGATATTTAAAATGACTCTCTGGCCCCAATACTTGCATGTGCCAGAAGTAAGTTGTGAATATTCGGCATCCACCAAGATAGACATACCCCCGAATTCTCACATCAGATCTGGTGATGGAGGCTACTAGAAAAGAAAGAACTTCCCAGACAGAGCCTGGAGCCAGGGAACTTTAACAAAATGGATGAATGTGTTCTTCTTATTAGAATTGGAGTCTAATTAAGAAACATCCCTCCCATCCCCCTCACAGCAGGCGCCTTCACATCCTGCCTAGTTATGTTTCATAATTGTTATGGCCCAGGGTCTTCCATTCTTCCTCTATCTAAAAACAAGTTTCTATTATTTTTTTTTATTATGCTCCATCATTGCACATTATTGTTATGCATGAGGTTGTGGATTACTTTTTCTTTTAGTTCTTAGGCTGTTGGCCCACACAGAACCACATTTACGTCTCATGAAGAGGACTGCCTATCACCCAAGTAGTGTCCCTACACTTTGACGTGGATCCAGGGACTAAATGGGATTTTGGGTTGCCTTTCTGGAGGGGAAATGAATCTGTCCTATACATGGGAAAAAGAGTAAAACAAGTATGTGATGTTCTGAAGAGTGGACTGTGAAAGACAGTGCGAGTACTCCCCAGTTTCCATGTTCTCCCCTTCTTCCTGAGCAAAGTAAGAGTATATTTTCCACACTCCTTTGGCGTGGCCTTCTGACTTATTTTTGGACAATGGAATGTGAGTGGAAGTGATGCATGCCAATTCTGAGTACATCTATACCTCATTCTCTTCCCTCATCTTCTGGCTGATGATGAAAATTCCAAAGATTTAAAGGAACTAAATGCAAAAAAATAAAAGAAGTCCAGATCTCTGGACAGTTGCTTATATAGAGTGTACTCTGTTGACCTGCACTGGACTTTGAAAAAAAAAATGTGAAGTAAGCCTTTTATTACAATTGTTTACTGAGATTTAGTTTTTTGTTTGTTTGTTTGTTTTATACCAGTCAGCTACCTTGACCTGAAGGGTTGAGATGCTGAGTCCTGCAGACAAAATCATTTCCTCCACTTGCAGACCCAAGCCCCACAAGCAATCTGAGTATTTCTGAGTTTTGACTCTAAATTTATAACATACTCTTCAGCTCACAAAGATTTTTGCACCACACTCTATCCTTGCTGTTAATGTGTTCTTATAAATAACACTCCCAAGATAATTCTGACCTTTCTTTTTAAACTGGAGATTTGATAACTATTGACTGGGAACCTACTATGTGCCAGACATTGTAGTAGATGCTGGTGATACAGTGATAAGCAAATCAGATGTGATCCCTCACCGCATATTAATAATACGCTTGCTTCTGTTGACTCATTTGCATTTGACTTATATCCTCTTGATTTATGTTAGATGCCATCCTAGTCCTGCCTAGAGATGAATTCTAATCTCTAGCTGCTGCCACCCATATTCCAAGGTAATTGGGACATCCATTCAACTATCACAGCTGTGAGTAAAATGTATAAAAAAGAGAAAGGCAATAATGAAACTGGCCACCAGACAATTGCTGGTTTTGTTACTGATTAGAAATTTAATGTCTTTGTCATGTAACTTGAGACAAATAGATGTAGCATTAAAAATGCAAATGCAGTATGGAAATTAAATTCTTCTCAAAGAACAATGAATGACCTTGGTTTCCAACATTTAGAGTTAGGCACAAGTTTTGACAGAATTTTTTCAAGAACACATGTTCCTCTCATTTTCCTGCAGTACTGTCTAAACATGGAAGTTTCCTTGGGTTGGAGAAGTACTTCATTATGGAACAATTAGTCAATTAACTTCATTGTTCCTACTCTGGCCTATCCTTTGCCATTACGAATGTGTCCCTTCCACTTTGAAATACAGGCTATTTAATTTCTCTGGAAACCTGGTAAAGCTAACATTTTTGACAACATATCTTTAAGGTAGAATCAAAGCTAACCTTGGTCATTCATTAGCAAGTACCTTAAGTAAAATTTATTTTTCAATTAGTCTTTCTAGGCTTCAGATTATTATTTTCCCTCATCATAAAGTCCATGAATATATCAAATCATTAAGGCTTTGGAAAAGAGTTTCCCATTAAGTTTTCCACATTACAATAATGATAAATTTAAATAAAATATTGCTGAATTAATTGAGGAAGCAAACACACATGACTTGAAGGCTTCATTTTTATTTTACTAAACATCTGATTATGAGAGTTCTGTGCATATATGGTAGAGTACTACTAAATATTTTTATTATAACAGAATTATTGACCTATTAATATTTTAGAATGTAAGTACAAAAAAGTTAGGCGTACTTTTTTACAGTAACCAAAAGAATCTGGATTTTACTAATAAAAATTCACTTTCTAGATATCTAAAATTGACATTAAATTTTATTTGCTGCACCATGATTACAAGCCTAAAGGTTTTAGAAAATATATTCACTGTTTCTTGTAAGCTTCTTGTAAGCTTCTTGTAAGAGGCTGATATTAAGAATCATACTTTTTTGTATATCTTGCAGTGCTAGCACAGCACTGCTTTCAAAAATGTACTTGAGAAATATTTACTGAATTCCTTTGACAATCACATTTAAATTTTGCTTTATCTTTTAAATTACAGTAAATTAATAATTTCATTAACCTTGTTAATACATACTTGGTGATTAAGTCCCATTCTCTAGCCCACCCCCCTCCCCAAGGGAGCTAAAAATTCTTGTCTTCTCTGTGTTGAGGGTGTTGGGGGAGAGCTGGGGGGGTAATGTTAGGAAGTGATTGCTTCCTGCTCATTGGGGATTTTCTCAATTCAGTGTGTGCTTATAACATTATAATTTTTAAAATTATTTACAATTATACTAATTTTGCAAAAATAATGATTTTCATTAACCTCATAGTAACGTGAACCTGCATTTCATACAATTGATTTTTTTGCAACCCCCCAAATTTCTTACTTCATTAACATATGTATATGCATATATATACAATATATATACAATTGCATGTATATCTATAGTCTCTTATCTTGTCTCAGCTTAACCACTCACAGAGGTTTATTTTTCCTCACGTTATTAGAATTCTGAAAGTAGGAAGCTGTTGGCACTGATTTAATAGCTCAACAAAGTCATCTCCTTGTTCTTTTTATTATTTTGGCCTTTTCCTCAAGATAGCTACTGCAGATTTCTTTCAACTTGATAAGCCTCAGCTTCCTTTACTAGAAAAGCAAAATCATTTCAAGAACACCCCAGTAGTCTTCTGATAAAATTTCACTGACTGGAACTATTGTTACAAGGCCAAGCCTAGCTGCAAGTGAGGCTGGGGAAATGAGGAATTATTCTTTTAGCTCCTATAGATGCAAGTGGCAAGGGAGAAGGAAACTGAGTGTTTGGCACAAAAGCGTTTATAAGTTCTTTATAAAAGGGATTAAGTAGTTGATAAAATCTAACAAGTTATTTTAAGTAGGAAGAGTAATTACATGGATCTACAGTCTAGCATATTTATATTTAATCTGAATATCTTATGCTAAATATTTGGCTAAAAGTAAAGAAAAGAAGAAGAAAACTACCCCAGGCTCTTGTAAAGACAGAAATACAGTATACCTAAACTAGTTTTTATTCTATGCAGTGGGATACATTGTGGAGATATCTATATGTTACACTGCGAAAGATTTGATATAACCTGTGTCTTGCCTCCAAATTTGTGGTAAATTGTTTCTAGTCATTCAAGTAATTATAGTTGCCTGGTGTTATTACAAATTCCACACATTGCCACAGTAAGTAGATTAGTTGCATTTTACAAATGAGATAGATCACACAAGTTGTTAAATTCTGTATCCCTCAAGTCACACAGAAGTTAATAGGAGGGCCAAGATAAGTAATCAGTGCCAGGAAAGGGAACATGAATGAGACAAAGAAAGTTGCCTAAGGGTGATTTAAATTGCTCCTGTTCCTTCTTACACAAAAGAACAGCCCAAATTGGTGTTTGGTCAGTGATATCAACATGCCACAGAGGCCAGGACAAATAAAGCTTTATCTGCCTACAGCACTGATAGGTAAAAATGAACACATTCCCTAGCTGATTTGCATTCAGTTTTAGTGGCATAGAAAAGAGTGATACACAGTTATCACATACTCCAGGGTTGTATTCCAATTGTATTTAATATTGCTTGAAATATGTTGACAATGGGATTGGGTATGGAAATTGTTATAATGAACAATTTATTATTATGCTCCTGAGTGTTTGTCTTAACAATAAAGTTCTCTGAGAAGAGAACCTGTGTCTGTCAGATTCATTTTACACTGGTGTCCCTCCCATGTGCCACTGCAAGCACAAACGTGATTAGCAAATGCTCTTGATAATGTAAGTAAACCAATAAATTTTTCCAATGGAGAGTTTGTGAATGTGTAGGATGTATACGTGGATATATCTTAATATGAAAAAAAAAAGTGAACTGGTTTGTCAAGAACAGAGCTATTAGATGTATAATTAGATGAATGGTTTCCAATTGCTGAAACTTTATGAATGATAATATTGTGTTCTCACAATTATATGCTAGATAAATATTCTTATATTTTTCTCCTTAGTCCTTACTCTTTTCCAGACTATTAATGAAAATCCATAATTGTTTTTCATTATCCCTTCCTCTTGGATATATGTTTTTTTCTGCCATTTATCCTGTGAGTGTAATTAATGACACATCTTTCCAGAATAATTCTTCTTCTCCAGCTTCCTCATGTAAGTGGGGTTTCAGGAAGTTCTCACCTCAGAAGTTATCAAAATGCTTACATTTGCCAAATCTAGAAACATGTTGCTTTGCTCAACATTTGTAAATGTACATTCACTTAAGCAGCAAATATTTCAAATCAAATGGTCTTACTGTACACTAGTCAGTGTGCTAGGGGCTGAGGATACAACAGTGAACAAGACATACCCCCTGATCTCACTCATTGTACATACAAGCAAAAAAACACAGCAAAGATAATACATTGTGGTCCACATCAACAAGGATGCACTGAGTGTTCACACACTGAGGTCACTGAGACACACCTCATGAGGACTGGAAGATCATGCTTGGTGTGAAAACCGAAGGCTGAGTGAAAGTTCATTGTGTGAAGATGGTGTGGGAAGGTAAGATTGTTTCAGGAAGAAGAACTAGGATATGGAAAGGCCAAGAAGTGAGAAAAATAGGCCAAATAGAGAACCTGAAGTTGTTTAATGTACCTAGAGATTACAGTGTAGAGTGAAAAGATGAGTCTTGCTTTAGTACTTACTTGTTGTGTGATCTTGGGCAAGTTACTTAAGGGATAAGTTATTTAAACCCCTGTATCTCAGTGTCCTCATTTGTATAGCAGAGATAGTGATATCTTTAATGCAGAGTTGTAAAAATGATAATATGTGTACATATATTTAATTTACAAAATTAAGTTAAAAACATTAGAGATGTTTTAAGTAAATTACATTATCTAGTGTAAAATACACAGACTAATTTAAGGAAATAGTCCCTCACACCAATGCTCTAAAATCCCTGACGTGTTCCTTCACCATTATGGGTATTCCCTCAAGTCAAAATAAAGCTTCTATGTCAGTGACAAGAGTTTCAGAATAAACCTATTTTCTCTTTAAGAATAATTCATAAAAATTTATTTTCAAGTCAGGCCATGGCTACTTTCTATTAATTAAACCCTGTGTATCAAATCTTATAGCAGAATGCCCAATAACCTAATTCTTAAACTTCTCACAAATTTAATTTACATGTATTTAAATGTATTAGAATATTAACTCCAACAAAACAGTAAAGAAAATTACATAAAATAACATTGTTATTGATTGGAAAAAAGCATGAGTGGTGATTATCTTTTAATCTTAGATCAAGTTTTGATGTAGTCACTTTAACTTTTAAATTCTTAAAAATCTATAGCATATTATTTTATTGCAGAAAACACTGGTTTGGCATATTATTATTATTTTTTTTTCTTTTAGTTTTTGTTTTATTTGGCATATTATTTTAATTTCAGTTTGCTGAAATAAATGTATTTACTTTTAATGCAATATAGGGCAATAACATTAGACCAAAATAGGAATTATTCAAAGACATCATTAAAACATAGATGACACAGAAAAGAATCAAAAGTCAATCCTCATTATATGAAGATTCTGAATTTATGAAGTTGCCTTTTCAAAAAAATTTTATTTGTAAACTGCAATCCAATACTTGCAGCACTTTTGTGGTCATGTGTGGCCATGTGCATGCACAGAGTGGCAAAGACTTGAGTTGCTCCATGTGCACATTTCCAGATGAGGTAGAACAAGGTATTGCTTTGCCTACTTGTTTCATCTTTCATACCTCAAAGTCTTCAGTGCCTCGTTTTTGCATTCTTGTACTTTTTGCTGGTGGTTTTGCTCTTAAAGTGTTCCCCAAGCATGGTAGTGAAGTGCTATGTAGTGTTCCTAAGCACAAGAAGGCTGTCAAGCACCTTATGGAAGAAATATGTTGATAAGCTTTGTTCAGGCATGAGTTATAGTGCTATTTGGCCATGAGTTCATTGTTAATGAATCAACAATATATATTAAATAAGGTGCCTTCAAACAGAACACACAAAAAACAAGGTCATATATTCTTTGGTTAATAAAAGCCTTGTGACTAGAGACCTGCAGGAACCTAACCCTGTATCTCTTCTAGGAACAATGATTCGCTAATTCAGTATTAGCATAACTTTATAAGAACATAATTACCATGAATAACCAAAGTCAATCTCCTGACATATTTTACTTAATAAAATTTTTAAAATGCTACAAATCTAAAATAAGGTCAATACGGTGAAAGGTAAATGACAACCTAGGAAAAATATTTGCAGCACTTAGGACAGCAAAGGGCTAGTATCAATAATATATGAGAAAACAAACAGATAGAAAAAGATGTGAAAATAGAATATATTAAGAGTCAATTGACTTTAATTCTACTTTGGTTTAAATTGTAGTTAAAACCATTGGTCACAAATTTGAAAAGTATTAATGAAAAATGTGAAGTAAAAAAAGCTCTTGATGTTAAGTGTTTTGTCAATAAAAGGACTAAGCTATTCATTACCTTTTCTCGGAAGAAAATTTAGCCAATATTTATGTACAGTTGCCATAATTCTTTAATTAAGTTTGTACCTAGTCTGTATCTTTTCATCATAAAGTTGAATTTCTTGCCTAAGTGTATTTAATAAGAGCACTGATCTTTCTTATAAATAGTCAGATTTAATTAAAAATTCAAGAAGTGTGTTTGTGTAACTGTGAGCCTGAAGATGTTTGTTATAAAAAACTGTATTTGGTAAAATATTCTGTGTAGAAAACTGTGTTTTTCCTTAAATTTCTGAAATATTTTTTCCTTGGAGATTAAATATACTCACCAGTCTTGTAACAGTTTAACCACTATGTGTCAATTAAGCTAGTATACAAGAAATGGATTTCCTTGTTAGATTAGGAACGTTTTTTTAAAGGACTGTCTCTTAAAAATGTGCCATGTATAAAATCAAACATATCCCTAATCTATTTACATTAAAATACAAAAAAAAAGAACCCCAAAGACCTTGTTCATTCTTCCACAGAGGCAAATAGTGAAACAAACAAAAGACAAAGAGGCAATTTGCTAAGGCACTTCAAAAGGCCAATAAGCATGTTGAAAAAATCAAAATCACTAATAATCATGGAAATGGAAAACAAAAATGAGTTACCAATTCAGGATATCAGACTGGAAAAGATTTAGAAAGAAGGAGGGGAAGAGAAGTAAAGAAAGAAGGAAGATAGACTAAAGGACATGTGCCTGAACCCAGTGAAAATCTTGTCATCATTGAAAATGGGGCAACCTGAAATTGTATGCTTCCTGATATGGTATATAACACCACCAATAAAGCATTTTTGTAAAAAAAAAAAAAAAAATGAACTTGAATCCCATCAAGCCTTTAGATATAACCACCAGTTTATATGAAGAACAAAAAAAAAAAAAAAAAAGAGGGAAAAAAGAACAGGTTAAACAACACCACAACTGATTAGTCAAATCTAGATCATGGAAAATTGTTGAGGAAAAATGATCCTATTTCTTCAACATACAAACTGAAAAAAAAAAGAAAAACAGGAAATCATTACAGAGTTCAATTCTTATCTATTAGAGATACACACTGAAGCACTTATGGGTAAAACGATATATGGATTTTCTTTACAATATTATAGTAAACAAAATAAATATCAGCATAGATGAAACAGAAGCAGTAAAATAATGATCACTGTTGAAGCTGGCTGATGGGATATATTGGGGTTCATATTAACGTTCTTTTTACTTTTTTGTATATTTGAAAAAACCATGGAAAATAATTCTGGAAGGTCGTTTGTAAAATGTCAGTGGTACAAGTCCTCATTGCTATATATATTATTCTATATAAACAGTAGGCAAGAATGTTCAGTGTTTATTGTAGCATTATATTCAGTGTTTATTGTAGCATTATATAAGAAAAAACTATGAAACAACCTGAATATCCAAAAATGGAGTATTAGTTAAATAAAATACACATATATCACTCATTAGAAATCATAACTTACAAGAACAATTATTCACTTTGGCTACAAACAGGGCTTTGAAGTTAAGTAGACAGGTTCAAATCACATCTATGTCACCTACCAGCTGGGCACCATTGTATGTTACCTAACCCATGTAAACCTCAACTTCTTCATCCATAAAATGGTAAGTGTAACAGTACTTATATTAATGAGGTATTTTCAGGGTTAAGTGTTATTAGTGTTTATTTCTGGGTAGTGGGACCATTGTTGATTTTTCCTTCCTTACAGTTTTAGGTTTTTCTACTCTCTCTGTCTGTCTCTGTCTCTGTTTCTCTCTCTGTATGTATAAACGTCTCCCTCTCTCTGTATGTATAAATGTAAAAAAATTAACTCACAATTTTTATAGACTCATAAATTTATCTAACCTTTTGATTTCATATGGTAAAATTTTTTCTTCAGCTAAGAATAGAAAAATGTAAGTATTAACATATTGAATCATCCTCCACTATTGTTCTGTCTAATTAATCATCTTTATGAATATGTAGAAGTGGGTTAGATTTGAATATTCAGAGGATAAAATATCATGTTATCGGGATGAATGCACAGAATAAAAGTAACATTCTAAGAATTGTAAGAAAACAAGGCTGGCTCAAGTTCAAATTGTGAAGCCCACGGTCTCCCTCCATTCTCCTTTCTCTGATTTTACAGACTAGTTCTTTCCCTTCCCAACTAAAAAGCGTAATGTTTTCATGCTGCCTATGCTAATTGTCAAATATCCTATTATCTTGAAATATTTCCTATGGAGAAATACCAATTTTATAAATATCATGTTGCATTAGACTACATAAACACGTTTTCTGCTATGTATCATTAAGTTAAAGATATATATGGCAACTTAGGGAACATTCCAGTTCCTATGTTAAAGGTATTTGGGTAAGATATTTGGTAGAGTATAAGATCTCAGAGGGCAGGGTTCTCACAGGTCTTTTTGCTTCTGTATCTCTACCACCCAACAAAATGTCCAGTATGTTGAAACACTTAACAAATATTTACTAAATTTGTTGAAGAAACTGAAAACAAATTAAGTTAGGGACTGAATGTGGTAAGGTGACTGTTCTGTCATATTTTTAAAGTTACTTTAAGGGGTTGTGTAAGCTGCCTGGCAGAGCAGGACTCTACCTGAGTGCCTGGCAGAGCCATCGCATCACATGACCACCCCCAGACAGCTGATGGGTGAGTGTAGCAGAGAGTTTCAACTGTGGTCTCAGAAGTCTCAGGTGGCAGGAGATGATGCCACAGTCTTTGGGGCTGAGGGTCATGCCAACAGCTTTGCAGAGCCTTGGAATGTGAGGAGAAGGGCTCTGGCAGAGGCAGGGGCCAAAGCTGAAGATGGCCAAAGAAATGTGCCTTGAAGTCCTTTCAAGTTAGTCTTGAAGACACAAAGAAACAAAAGAGAAAAGGAATAAAAACTTGGCAGAGATTGGCAAAAGCCAAGTCATTTGTAGTTGGGCCATGCCAAATGATCACCAGCATTTCAACACTGTTGAAAAATTACCTGGACTATAATAAAACGTTAGTGTTAGACTTTGGCAATGAAAAATCCAAAATGAGAAAGCCCAAGATATCATCCTAAGGTCAGAAAAGAATGTTACTGCCTTGAATGTCAGCTATTTCCTTTGAAAGAAAAATATATTTCAGAACAAAGAGAAGAACCTGCTCAAAACCAGTAGGTATGTCCCTTTAGCATGAACTCCAACAGTAATGATGACTCCATGGACTTATTTGTGAAGGGTTTACCTCAAGTTTCTCTTCAGGAAGCTGACTTTTTAGAACAAGGAGAATCATTATAAACAGAAGAACCAATACCAGCTACTCCTTAAGACAGACAGATTTGATTTTGAATATTCTAGTTCAGGTGACATAATCTACTGACAATGTCCTTTATGGAACATCCATCCATGGCAGTTTGAAGAGTAGTTTTAACAATTTTGGTAATTTGATACCATGGATGACTTTGAAAGAAGTCATGAAACAGGGATATTTTTTTAATTGGAAAGAATTATATTTGCAGATTCAGCTAAAAAGAATTACTAACATAAAAGAAGTTATTTTCGAGCCTAAATTTGAACAAACTACACCTAACCTTAGAGATTCACACGAAAGAAAAAGATAAAAGAAAAGGTAACATAAAGAGAAAATCAAATTGTGTATTAAGGTATAGAGGGAGAAAAAAATGAAAATTAAACAACAACCAAAAAAATCTGTCCCTAAAAATATTTGGATGGCTCTGTCAGTTTCAGTAATGCTTACAATCTTATTTTGGTATTATGTTACTCCTTTCTGACAAAATAAAATGAGAAATGATTCTAAAAGAGAAGAAAGTAACAATGAGTCTGAAATGAGCACTAGTGAATTATGTCTAGGATATGACAATGATGACTTTTATTTGCCTTCCGAAACTCTTGCTAGTACATTCAAAATCTTGTCAACTAATGAGACAGGAGCCCCATCACCAGGTCTCCATTAAAAGCACTAAAACATACTGATGAACAAAAGACTGAGGATCCCAAACCAACACAAACTCTTATCAATGCACCACCTGAAACTCTTCAGTCACCTCATCTTATTCTGAAGGATATCACCAATGTCAATTTGTCTCCTGTAGTGAAAAACCAGAAAATCAAATCTTTTTCCAAAAAAGAATAAAGAAAGCCCAGCTTTGACCTTGTCTAAGTGTAGGTGCACAGTCAGAGTGAACTATCAGGCTCTGATTCATTTTGAAACTAAAAAGAGCGGACCTTTTTAGATTTGTGTTTCTTGAAATCTCCCATTTCCAACAATAAAAAAAAACACAACTCAAAAAAATATCAATCAAATATAATGATGCTTTTGTTGGATGGATGTTGTTGAAATTGTCCCACACTCTTCTCCCTCCTTTGCTCATAGAGAGAATCTGTAAGATAGTATATACCCGGGTCAAACTGCCATGGCCATTTCTTCAAAACTATTCTGAAAATATGACGTTTTACCTTAAGCGTTTAATAAATTTAGGCTGATTTTTTTCTTTTAAACCTAAATAGCTAGAATTGAACACTAAAATAGTGTAGATTTCTTACACTGCCTAAAACCTTAATTATAATCAAAATATATATTATACTTACTTTATTAGAAACCAATAGGATGTTTTAATTATGTTTTGGCAACTTCATTTTTTTAAAGTCAGAGATATGATAGTGAATGATTTTTGAAGATGGATGGAGGAGATTTTGAAACTCCTTACTACAATATTTGAGTAAAGTAAATCCTTGATATTCAGAGTAGGATACACCCTAAGTTGCTTGTGAACCCCTTATACCACTGCTGTATTTAATTTCTCAAACACAGTTGACCCTTGAACAGCATGGGCGTTAATCAGCCTATAATTTATAGTCTACCCTCTTTATCCAGAGTTCCTCCACACCACAGATTTAACCAACCACGAACAGTGTAGTACTATAGTATTTACTACTGAAAAATATCAGCATAGAAGTGGACCAGTGCAGTTCAAACCCACCTTGTTCAAGGGTCAACTGTAAAGTCTGTTTGAGATCATGACAAGAGAATTGATGGTTTCTTAAGATCAAGAACTAGATAAGTGACTAGATCTGAACGTGCTCTAAAGTACACTATTTAAAGTAATGCCTCAGTAAAATCACAAATGTTAAATGTGTGAATTCCAAGAGTATTTTGTACTTGCTTTATATAAAGTTTTCCATCAACCACATGAGAGGGAATTATTCAGTTCAG
Source organism: Balaenoptera musculus (assembly GCF_009873245.2). Classification (NCBI taxonomy): domain Eukaryota; kingdom Metazoa; phylum Chordata; class Mammalia; order Artiodactyla; family Balaenopteridae; genus Balaenoptera; species Balaenoptera musculus. Next base: position 60,123,172 of record NC_045785.1, on the reverse strand, counting down.
AAAGTTTGAGACATATACAGACACATATGTATATGTATATATATCTTTCAGTTTTTAAAGCAACTGTAGTTTGTCCCTTTAAAAATAAAATTCTTGGGCTTCCCTGGTGGCGCAGTGGTTGAGAATCTGCCTGCCAATGCAGGGGACACGGGTTCGAGCCCTGGTCTGGGAAGATCTCACATGCCGCGGAGCAACTAGGCCCGTGAGCCACAACTACTGAGCCTGCGCGTCTGGAGCCTGTGCTCTGCAACAAGAGAGGCCGCGATAATGAGAGGCCCACGCACCGCGATGAAGAGTGGCCCCCGCTTGCCGCAACTGGAGAAAGCCCTCGCACAGAAACGAAGACGCAACACAGCCAAAAATAAATAAATAAATTTAAAAAATAAAATAAAATTCTTTATAAGATAAAATAGTAACTTTGAGTTTAATTTGCAATTTAATATTTAGGGATTATTACTCTAGCCTTTTGGCTTAGCACTGGGATCATTCTCTACATCCTACATCTTGGCACACTTATTTTTCCAGCCGTAATTCTCAATGAGCCCTATGTTCTAGCAAAGTCAATTTTCATTCTAAATAAATAAATAAGAAGAACTCATGTGCTCCTACTTGTTATGTGTGTTTTTCCATACCACATCTTTACCTTATCTTAGACTATTGAAATCCTTTTCATCTTTCAAGACCCACATCAGATATAACCTTTTCTAGGAACTGTCCTCCAGTACCTAGAGTCAGGGACCAATTGATGTCCCTATCTAAATGGAACTACAGTTATATGGCAACTAAACCACGTATCTCAATTGCAATTATCCGTATACACATTCCATCCCCCTAATAGACCTAATGACTTCTAAAGAAGACATTTTGTCCTATTATTTCTGGCATCCTCTACAGCATATAGTCAACTGCCTTGCACAAAGCAAGTTGTCAATAGCTTTGTTGAATGCATTCTATATATTTAATAGAACAGTCCAGTTCTGTCAGGACAATCATCTTCAGTAAGGTGAGAAGATATCTGCCTAGCCAAACAATCACTCTAATATCCAATGGAATGCCATATGTCAAAACCAGATGGCTCTCACACATTTACTGAATGACTGATTTTTAATATTTTTCTTACATATACATGATGTGTCTTTTTACCTCATTGGCATAACACCGTGAGTAGTAAATAGTTTAATTTTCTTTTACAGAGTAGATACTATTTAATTTGTATTATTTTATCTCTCTAACCCTACCATGGCAGAAAGTTTCTCAGAGCCACCCTAATACATGTTACCTCACCTAATGCCAGCAAACCCAGGGGACTGTGATAAAAATGTTGGTAGATTCACATCTGCTGATAAAATAATTACAACAAAGCCCATAAAACAATAAAAAGTGATGTTAAGACATCATAGTCCTTCACCAAAACCTAATCTATCATGCATATTATTCTCTTGGGGTCCTGCTCTCTGCTAGAGCTAATCCAGTAAACCAAATCACTATATCAAGTTAAGGTATTAATGAGTTAATATTTTTCTAGTTCCAAATAGCATCTTAATCTTAATGGAGGACTTCTGTAACTCATCTGCCTCTCACTAATAGCGAGGATTATTTGGGGATTTTTCAAGTTGTAAATTATTCTAAAGGGCCAATACAAAATATCCCATTATTTTTTATAGACACTTATTTAAAATGAAAAATGATTTTGTTTTGAAGGGCAAAAATAAAATTGTGGTATTTAGCTCTGTGGCCTAGGATCAAATCTGGAATGACTACTAAATAAAATAAAATTAGTAAACCATATAATTTTTGAGGGGCTTGGAATTTTAGACTTTGAATTTGAAAATAGCATATCTACCTATGTAAAACCCTAGAAATAGCAACATGGAAGTCATAATTTGTCTTCTAAAAAAGTCTCAGATATACACTTTTTCTCCCCAGGTCCAAAGAATAGGAAAAGAAAAAATCTTAAAATATTCAAGAACTTGATAAGGCAAAAAAAAAAAAAAAAAAAGCAATTTATAAAGCTGATGTAAATAAATAAAAAATTTTATACTGTTCATATGTTTGAAAAGTGATTCATTTATTTTCTAACCAAATTTTTGAAAGTTAAATCAAACTAATAAGGATACAGGAAGAAAAAGGCACAAGCAGAACAACTACAGAGAGACTGGTTACTATTCTTCCTAACTTGTCATCCACATTCTGGTATCCCAAAGAATATACAATAAATTTAAATATAAACATAATCAGAAATTTGGAGATTATTAAAGACACACTACATAAGAATAAAAGGATTTTAGAGTTGTATGATACAAAACATCTAGCCCCTAGGACCTAAAAAAGCAATAAATGAAGCCAAAATTTCTACTTATTTTTTGCTTAAAAATCTGTTTCCATTAGATATTGGAGTGATGCATGTATAAACCAAAGATTGCTAAGGGCTGCCTAAGTTTAAGTGATCAGAATCTAGAAGAGAGGCATGGGACAGACTGATTTTTCCCTCTGAGCCTCCAGAAGGAATCAACCCTGCTAACCCCTTGATTTCAGACTTCTGGTTTCCAAAACTATGACAGAATATGTTTCTGTTGTTTTAAGTCACCCAGTTTGCCGTAATTTGTTATAGTAGTCCTAGGAAACTAATATAATACAATAGAACAAGGGGGTAAAAATAGTAAAGAAATTCAATAATATAAAAATTAATTTTAATTTACTTTACCAAAATCCATTTCATTTGAAATTTTCCATTTTCAGGCTTTGTAAAATTCAGATATATAATAAAATATGTATCATAACATCTAGCTATATGCCACTTTTAAGAATCACTGGTCTATTTCAAAGAACATTTACTCTCTTGTAGTTTACTTTGTGTACCGTATTCTAATCATTAAGCATTATGGTCAATCTTGCACTGCTGATTAGAAATATTGCTTTTGTCATTAGTATTATCAAGTAATTATGAAAATGTAAAAACAAATGTATTAGAGTGAATCTATTTGGAGATGGCAAAAAAAAAATGCTGTCAAAATTATAACCAAACAGGGAGATAGAAGATCTGGGTTCTGTTCCTTGCTCGGGAATTTTAAAGTCATATGGACATGGGACTAACTAAATCTCAATTTCTTTATTTGCAAAGTAAAACTGACAAAATTTGCCCATCTATCTCCTTAAGATTCTTTTTGAAAAAAGATGAAAAAAAATGAAAATGTTTTATACATTATTGGGGTTAGATACTTCAAAGTTTTCTTAAAAGTAATGTTTTTTAATCATAAAACTGCAAAGAAAGTATATGTGTGAACCGGTATAAGTACCTTTACAAAATTATACAGCTACCAAAAGCAGCAGCTTCTTGAAAAGAAAAAAAAAAAAAAAAAAAGCAGCAGCTTCTTCTAAAGGTGAAGAAGAAAAATTTGATTAACGATTTTTAAATTTGAATATCATTTGGGCCTCAAATAAATATATATTCACCTTATTCTTGTTAATAAATGAAAAAGAAGAAATTAGGAAAAGTTTGGAGCATTACATGATGTTTTTATTTTTTCTTGTTGATCTGGCAAAAGTTTTATATATTATTTGTTTAAAAAGTATTATCTTTAACAATTTGAAGATTATGCTGTTATGCTAAAAATTACTATATTGGCAGGGGAAAAGGCTGTTAACCTAAGTAACTCTAAATGAAAGGAGTCCGCTAAAGGCAAAAATAACTGCACATAAGTAATGTTCTCTAGCTGATAAGTTGTTTCCCACAAGAAAATGATTTAACAGTTCTGAAACCACTATACATATATAGTGGGACTGAACAACTAAGCAAATGGATAGCAAAAGGTGGAAAGTAGGTTCTTACTGTTGGGATAGGTGGTTATAGAGAAATAAGAAGAGGCGGGTAGAATGATCCAGGTGGTATTGGATTAGAGTTGGAGAGAGAATGAACTCATGTTTGGCTTTACATAGATACAGAGAGTTACATATAGAAATATTTTGGGGCATATATATACACAGGTTAGTATGCACACATATATTTTCTTGTTCTGTCAGCTGAGGGGTCTGGAGGCAATGACACCCCAGTAGCAATAACACACCTAGTGCCTTGATTTTGGTTTCTAAAACCATTCTTTAATAAAAGATTCCAGAGCTCCTTGGAGAGATGGCTGATTCTAAGACTGGGACAGGAAATATACAAGATGAGCCAGGAGCATTTTGTAGCACCACAAAGTAAGGAAGTGATACAAAACTATGGGTGTGTGTCAAAGGAACTCAGAAATCAAATAATAGAGCATTAATAATGGTTAAAACTGGAACAATTTGAGCAATAAAATAAAGTTGTATTGGATTATAACCCAAAGTATAAAATAAACATCCATGTGTCACTATTGTCACTTTATCACTGTGTTCTTCCTCCCCAAATCCTACAGCCCCAGTCTAATCATAAGTAAAACATAACACAAGTCTCAATAGAGGGATATTCTAAAAAATATCTGATCAGTATGCCTCAAAACTGTTAAGGTCATCAAAAACAAGGAAAATCTGAAAGACTAACACAGTCAAGAGGAGCCCAGGGAGACATGATGACTGAATGCAATGTCATATCCTGGATGATAGAGACAGAAAAGGACAGTAGGTAAAAACTAAGAAAACATGAATAAAGTATGGACTCTAATGAATAACAATGCATCAATATTTGCTAACTAATGGTGACAAATGTACCATACTAATGTAAGATAATAAAGGGGAAAGTTGGCATGGGGGTATATGGGAACACCCTGTAACGTCTTGTAATTTTTCTATAAATGTAAATACCTGTATTACTTCTAAAAAAGTCTTTAAAAATGATTATAGTCATGGAATTCTACAGAAAGAAGAAGACTATTCCCCCATTCCAATGACTTCACCTTATATGTGAAACCAAGACACATACTTGCTCATGGTCACAAAAGTTATTGAATGAGCTAAACTGAAATTTGTACTTAGTTCAATGTATTGTCCTCTGTACTATAATATCAATTTATTACTGAAGGCAAATGTAAAATTCATGGTTTTATATTTCTGTTACTTGTTGATGATGCCATTTCAGTAGACCCTTTACATAATTCAGTAATACTTTATATGGTATTAGTTCACAGTAATTTGCTACTAGTAGCTTTAACTAAAAGATACTAAGTAGCACATGTAGAATATCACATTGTACATTTTACTTTTTAAATTAACAGAATATACTGAATATGACCTTTTCTAAACATCATGTATGTGCTTTTCTAAGTTCCCTAAGTTGAGTTCAGATGTGTATTTTTGCTTGCCTTACAGTTCTAAACTTGGTCCTTGCAGTCACTTTGTGGAGCTCATCTACCTCTTCCTCCATGACCATATTTCTAATTTTTACTTTGTTATACACTTTGCAAGTGTTTAGCAGCCAGTTCCCTTCTTCAGTCCTGTTACTTCTGAGAAGTCTGCTATGTTGTATGAAAGAGAGCACCAAAAACACAGAAGTCTTGGGTTTTGCTACTTTTTAACCAATGTAATTTGAAGTACATCTGTAATCTTTGTGAGCTTTTAAGGATTGTATAAAGATGCAATGAGAAATATGCTACAGTCTATGTATGTCTTAATTTTGTTTTCTGTAGGAAATGAAAGTAGGTAACTAAGCTTATAATAAGATTTTTGAAACAAAAATAGTTACAGTAGAAATAAATAGCACCAATAACCAATAAACATTTATTGAGAATTAACCTTTAGAGCTTCTAAGATGTCCTGCACTATACTACTTTACATCCACTATTATATTAAATCTCTGTGTAGTATATTTATTACCATTTCCATTGACAGTTAAGGAAATCAAACCCCAGAGAGGTGAAATGACTTGTCCACATGAGTTTTAGTGCTGAAATTTTGGGGGCATTATTTTTTCAACTTGGAGTAGGTTGTTTTATTTTATTTTATTCTTGCTAAATTTTAATTTTTCTAATATGCATAAAAAGCCGCAAAAACAAAAATAAAAACCCAGAAAAAAAACAAGGCTCATAGAATCACCACAAATAAGGTGCTGCTTTTTCTTCATTGAAAGTAAATTGTATCATTTAGATGTATTTGGCTGAAGGTAATAGAAAACCTGGCTTACACAATAAAAAATATTGTTTTAGCTTGACATATGAGGTAAAGTATAGTGGTAGAGTGGCTCTAGACTTAGTCTGATCTGTGTCTCAAAAGGGTCACCATGGAACTGGGGAGCTTCCCTCCCTATTCTGCCAACTCCTGAATCAGATTCATTCTAAGACTGGCTAATTTTGTGGTCAAATATAAATGCATTGGTTTCAGGTATAATATAAATAAGAAAATATTCATAGGAACAAAAGGAGCAGTTTAATTTGTCTGTATTTTCTTAGGAGTGAGGAAACTTTTGCAAACCTCCTTTCATGTTTCATTGGCCAGAACTGGGTCTAAACCAACCACTGGCAAAGGATTGGAATGGCCACGATCGGGCTAGACCAATCATGATTTACCCTGCAGCTGGAAATAGATACATCCTTTCCTGAGACTTGTGGGGGAGAGAGCTATCCAAATAAAATTAGGGTTCTGCCAGCAAGCAAGAAAAAGGGACCGGAAGTCAAGTAGATAACTAGTCATGTCTGCTGCCATCCCACAATCAAGTAAATGAAGGGTCCAAGGCTAAAAAACTCCAGGCTCCTACACCCACTACTTTTCATTTATATTATGTTGTTTCTGGTTTATCAAATGTGACTTTCTGATGAATGGAATATTATTTCCCAAAGCTTATATAATTAAAGGTCTTGTTATAGTTTTATTGTACTGCGTTTAAAAAAAAAAAAACCTGACAACTTATGACATGGCTTAGAATGTAAGGACTGGAGCTCATCCTATATTAGGTCTAGTTTCCTGTTATAATTTACATAAATTATTTCTTGAGACTAGAAGGTCCCAAGCAATGTATGGAAGTTCCCAGTGAATATTTAGCCTGCATATATGCTCACAGAGTAAAGAAGCACTGTAACAAGATAAATGATCAAGAAAGCTGCCTGTCTGCTTCCTCAAGTACCTAAAAGAATCCTTGGTAAATGTAGCAAAATGAAAAAAACAGGTATACCAAAAAGAAGTTGATGTGAACACCATCTGTACTCCATTTTATTTGTGTGATCCTAGGCCTATTACTTACCCTCTCTGGTCCTTTGATTCTTCATTTGTATACTGAGATCATTTCTACTTCACCCTTATGTGGTACACATTAGCTAAATGTAGGAGATGAGTAATGCACACTGTTTTTCCTTTTTATACTTTCCCTGTAGAGATTCTTCCTAGAGCTTGAGGCACATTTGAGGCAATTACTATGCTTCATTTGCCATGTCAAGTCAGGTAAGAAAACCGCGTGGACAAAATATATGAAATCCATGGTGACTCTGAAAAGTCTGAAGAACATGTATATAAAAGAAAGAGACCAAAAGGCTCAAATGGGACCAAAGTTAATAATGTTCAGTAGAAATACCTGGAATGTGAAATCTGTAGAATGTTGGATCACTGACTTTGCTAATGGTATCCATGACTTAACTAATTTTGTCCAATATCCCTTTGTGCATTTTGGCTAGAAACACCTTGGTATGTGTTATGGTTAATTTTATGTGTGAACGTGTCTGGGCTACAGTGCCCAGATATTTGGTCAAACATCATTCTGGATGTTTCTGTGAAGGTGTTTTTTTGGATGAGATTAACATTTAAACTGGTAGACTTTGAAGAAGCAGATTACCTTCTGTAATGTGGACAGACCTCTTTCAATAGTTGAAGACCTTAATAGAAAAAGACTGACCTTCCTTCCCCTCTCCCTGCACCTCCCTGCCACACATACACACACACACACACACACACACACACACAAAGCAAGAGTGAATTCTGCCAGAAACTCCCTTTGGACTGAAACTGAAACTTCTGTGAGTCTCCAGCTTGCTGGCCTGCCCCATGTGATTTGGGAGTCATCAAACCAGAATCATGTGAGCCAATTCCCCAATTCCTTAAAAAAACTCTGTGTGTATGTGTGTGTGTGTGTGTGTATGTGTGTTGATATAGATATAGATGATACATATATATCCCATTGGTTCTGTTTCTATGCAGAACTCTGACTAAGAGAGTATGTATCCTGGGCCTGACTTAAACATTTCACAATGTAGTGGGAAGACACATAATGGGAACAGAAGACTTGCTTTCAGCTGGAGTCTGCCATTTCCTAATTCTTGGTAAGTTTCCTTGGTTGTTTCTTATTTGCTCTACCCCCAATGGGCTTCTATTTTCTTTATTTACTATATGGTGATAATCACATCTACCTTACAAGATAGCTATGAATGTCAATATATGTAAAAGGTATTTTCTAATTACAAAGTATAATATTGGTTATCATGGTTATTCTTACCATGTTAAGCATCATTATTCACATTGCTTGCTAGAAAAAGATCAGTTGTTCAATGGAGACAGAGGGACTTTACCCTAGGGAAGCATAGCCTGTGCCTCAAAAATCTAAACCTGGCTTTTGGAAAATTCTTAGGAAAAAATTCTAATGCAAGGAAATATCTCATAAATTCTGACAATAACAATGAGCCTGCCCCCATGTCAACCATACACCAACTTACTGTTCAAGAATGCCTTTACAAGGATTACCAGCCCAGAATTGTACTGTGTTTGCTTAAGATATTGCCATCACTACATATTTTAATTTATTTAAACTGGATCAAAACATGCTCCCTGAGATTCCCCATAGATTATATTCCTGAATGTTTAGTCTCTGGATAGCAGGTAAATGAAGTTTAGTAACCTGACACTCAATAGAAACAGAGTAGGAAGAACTCACACTTTGTTTTTTAACTTTTTAGCTACAATTTAGTTAACTGTGACCAAATGCATCTTTCCGGGTATGCATTAGTAGAAGGGACAACACATTTGGATTTAAATCTATTCAAGTGATACATTAACAGAATTTTGCTCCTTAAATCAATTTACCTCACACAGAAAAATTCCATTTGGTGGATGGGAACAGTCCCTCACCCTCATAGAATATTCTATAGTGATTTTTTTTTCTGTCAAGTCTTCCTTGCTTATTCTCTCCCTATTTCTATGACTGTGATTTAAATGATATCACTGAGTCACAAAAGTATTTTCAAAGGTGCAAACTACAAAGAAAGTGACCATATAGCTGTATGTTAATATGTGATATTGTTTGAATTAATATCCTAGTAGTTTATGTTGAAGTTAGAGGTAAATGGACATCATCAGAAATAGGTTAGTCAGTCTAGCAGACTGTCCCTCAGACATCTCTTAGTATCATCCCACACTCCTTCTAAAACCCGGCCACTTGGAGGTTTCAAGTCCATAAACTTACTTCAGTCAACAACAATATTGAGCATTTATTATGGGTCAGGCATTTTCCTAGATGCTGGAGACACCTGGCTTGATGCTGTGATTCAAATTAAATCTTGAAGATCTATTATTTAAATTACACCTATTGGAACCAGTCTAATTTAAGGAACATTTTTATTTATAGTATATGGTGAAAGGAGACAAAGGCTAGAGGAGGTGGGAAAGGCAGTAAGTTATTCTCCCTTCTAAAGACTCCGAGAACTCAAACCCTTTAGTTTAGAAAATCAGTTATACTCTTTGTAGTCTCTGGACCTTTGTACAGAAAATTATTTTTAGTTTTAAACTTTAAAAATTATTTATTTTTTAATCTATGACTGTCTCTCTCCAGTGTCTTCCTCTTCTCTTCCCAAGATGTAAATGTCATTTCCACCCAGCAGTTCTCCTGTCTTTCTGTGTCTAGGTTTGATGACTACTTTCCTCTCTCATATCATCATGTATTTTCCCAGTCATAGAATTATAATGCTGGCCTCGGTTTTGTTTTGTCTTTTCCACAAAACTGTTAACATTCGACACCCTGCATTTCTTTATTGATATTTACCTTTAGGGCACACAGTATGTACTCAAAATATATTTGTCAAATAAATAAATAAATGGATCAGTTAAGCCACAATCAGTATAGAAATTCCAGACCTTTTCCCTAAATCTAATGACCTTCATGTCTCTACTCCATTCATTCTTTCATTTATTCATTCACAATTATGTATTAAGCCTCTACATCTGTATTTTGAAATCAAAATTAAATATGCAGCATGTCCTGCTTAAGAAAATACATCTGGATATGAATTAATTAATTAACAAGGTCATCAGTAACTGATCTTGAAATACATATTATTTTCAATATACTCTATAAATTACTTAGTTTTTACTCATCACATATCACCTATTTCCCTCCTCCTCCTCCCCAGCTAGAGTATAAGCCCCTTGAGGACAGGGATTTTTGACTATTTTGTTCAGTGCTTTACCCTGAGTTCTTGGAATAGGCCTGGTACACAATAATTACTCAATACATATTTGTTGCATGAATAAAATAATAAATTAATGAATATACAGTAGAAAGAACCTTGGTTTGCAAGTTAAAGCCCTGGATTCAAGTCCTGGCTGGGAAACTCTGATAGTACCAACTCCACAGAGTTTTGTGAAGATTAAATGAAATAATGTTTGTAAAAGCAAATTGGGAAACACTGACCGAGTATAAGGAATTATCGGTAATACTGAATCAGGAACACATCCTCTCATAGTAAGACTGATAAAAGATAACAGTAGTATTTATTGGGTTTTATTTTTCAGTTTTATAAGATAGTCAATGAAAATTTAAATAATTTCTGAAATTAATCTGCCTGCCCCACCAACACACAAGACTGATACCAGACTGTTGTTCCCAATCAACACGCTATAACTAGCTCTGTGTAGATCCTGCGTAGCCCTTACACCAATGAGAGAGGGAACGCTGCTCACAGTCTAACCACACGCACCACAACTGAATCCAAAGATGCATCTGTGGGTGAACTCCCTTTCTGTTACCAAAATAAGTATGAGGAAAAAATTTTCAAATAAGTTGTAATTCCAAATGAGAAAAAGACACTACTCCAACTGACTTCCCCAAATCTATCAGGAGAAACAGCCACACGGACTGGGGAAGACTAATATTCTTCACACCACCAAACCTATATAAACTTGCACCCTTGTTTCCTTCTATTTTCAGTGGAGAAAGCATCTCTCTACCTTTCAATGACTCACAATTAGATTTCTTTCCTTCTTGCTTTTCAACAGCCTTCGTCTTTGGCTAGTCACTCTCTACTACATCATTGAAAGAATATATATATATTAATTCTTTTAATTCTTTATATATATATATATATATATATATATATATATAACTGAATCACTCTGCTGTACACCCAAAACTAACACAACTTGTAAATCAACTATATTTCACAAAAAAAAAAGAAAACTCTTTGCTTCTCTAGTGGATCTTTCCAAACAAACAAACAAGAAAATGAGAATATAAGTGGTTCAGCTTTTAGCTAAACCTGGTAACAAATTTCCCCACAAATCCAAAAGACTGACTTCCTATTCATTTGGGATGAAAGAAGAAGGTTTGTTCCAGTTAAAGCTGAAAATGTATGTATAGCCACCATTTAGTTATGAAACAGGTTATCTTTCTGAGACACTTTAATAGATCCTATCATTTTCATCCATGGTTTTATCTCCAGTGGTTAACAGTAAGGGCTCTAGAATCAAATGGCCTGAGTTTTTGTTCTGTTTTCACCATATAATATGCTATGTGGTCTTGAGCAAGTTACTTAATCTCTCTGTTTTTTTTTTTTTTTTAATCCAGAAATTATACTAACACTAGGGTTGTGAAGAGTAAAGACAGTAATCCTAATAAAGTAGTTAGAATCATGCTTGACACAAATGAAGTGCTCTTATTATGAAGAAGGACTTGTCTCAGAACAGAAAACAAAAAGTCTTTGCCTTAAAGTACCTGGATAGTCCTTCTCCTATAGACACAGACCCATAGGTATCATTGTTCAGTTATGTGTAATTGAGGATAATTACTTAGAAGAGTCAAGTAAAAGGTAATTAAATTACATAATCTACTCTGTATGAGACAGTTTAATAGCCTGAGTAGGCGAGACAGTTTAATAGCCTGAGTAGGCAATCACTTACTGAATATATTATTAAATATATATTTTAAGTAAAAATATGTGCTTTATTTTAAAAGCTGAGCAAGTTAAAGAAAATTTACTGGAAACTTAAATGGCATAATTGTAGTTAAATATTTTCAAAAGGGGCAAATGATGGGATATTTGTACAGATTTCCTAATATACCAAATATATTATTAAAGTGCCATCTGGCAGAGTTAATTGCTGTTGGAATGAGTAACGTGATACCTCATTTCACCACACTTGACATGGAGTAAAACCAGCACAAGTTAAACTTGACTATGTGTGGTAGTGCCTATTGCACCATTAGAGCAAGAAAACTAAGGTAAGGAAAATAATGTTGTAAGGGTAGCAGTTGCAGTGGAGTAATTTCCATTGAAAAATAAAAATATGAATTACCAGGCAGCTTTTGGTCCAGTAGTGGTCAAAAGCCAGACTTCCCAGATTTGAAATCCAGCACTATTCATTACCAGCTGTAGACCTTGGTAAGTTAGTCAACTTTCTTGTGCTTTACTTTCTTCATTGGCAAAATGGACACTATGATAGTACCTCTTTCCTAAGACAGTTGTGAGGTTTAAATGAATTAATTCATGGGACATGTTTAAAAGAGTGCCTGATATATGGTAAATACTCAAAAAGTGACAACAATCATTTTTACAAAACTCTTTTTATGTACAGTGACATCATCTTCTACTTATGTTGATATTAAAAGGGAATGATATGACTCCTTTTCACGCTTTAGGATCGTTTAGGTAACACTTCCTCCAGGTTGAGTAGGCGTTAGCCAGGTATATGGGTAGCAAAAGCATTGAGGAGAGAAGCAACATAAGGAATGGAAAGTAAATGCAGGATTTGACCAGATCTAGGTTTTGAAAAGATACCTGTTGGCACCAGAGACTATGACTCAGAGGGCTAAAATATGGGTGGCAGAGACACCAGTTAAAATACCACTGGAATATTTCAGGCCAGAGATTTTGAGCATCTGGACTAAGGCATTGATAACAAGAAGAGAAAATCACAGGTGAGCATGAAAGTCTGTACAAATAGAGTATGGACAGGACTTAGCAACGAATAAGACACAGGAAGCTAAGAAAAGGGAGAACTCAACACCAAGCTCTGAGGAACATGTTATAAAAGTAATTCCAAAGGCATTTTAGAACCGTTAGGAGCCATAATAGAACTGTTAGCATCGGAACAGAGCCTTCCTGGGGTGACTTTGAGGAAGAGAGTACAATTGCACTTATGTTACTATTTATATTCTGGAATGCTTGCCAAATAAAATTGGTCACAGTAAGCACAAACACTACTACTATAATCCTTTTGGAAAATAATTTCATGGTATGCATAAAGAGGCATACAACTGTTTACAATCAATCATACAAGAATTTTACTTCTAATAGATTATTCCAATGTGTTTAGTAAGTCAGGGGATAAAGAGGTATATATACAAAAATGTAATTTGGACATTATTGATAATAGGAAAAATGTCTGCAGAGCCTGCCTGACCTTCAGGAGAAGGCTAGTTATGTAGTTTATCAACTTCATAGAACGTTATACAGACAATAAGAATTACACATTTTAATAACTCCTACCACTTGCTGAGTTCACTGTACTAGACACTTTATAGATTATTTCATGTAGCCATCATAATTCTCAACAGTAAGTATTGTTATCCCCATTTTACAAGGAAAAAATTAGACTGCAGAGAAATTAAGACAATTTCCCAAGGTCACCCAGCTAATGAGTGGCAAAGGGACTGAAGATGTTGCCTGTGGATAGGTTGTGTTAAGGAATTAGGATCAGTTTGTGGGTTCACAGCTGTAAGAAGTTCCCAGCCTCTGTTTCCACAGCTGGGAAAGAGCAGAACAAGGATTTAAGCTCAGCTCAGGTTCATCTGACTACAAAGCCTGTTCTCTGAACACCAGCTTAGCAAGTCATGTTTAAACGAGAAGAGGTGAACATCTATGGTTTCAAATGTGAAATGTGTACACCAAAAAGGTAAAGAAAAGAAGGCTACAGGAGAAATGAGAACTGTTGTGTTGTGAAAGTTTAAAAAAATGTCCTTAGATATTGTTGCAGTTTGGTTTCACAAAGAAAGGACATATAAAAACAAGTAGGTATTTAATTTTTAAAAATCTTTTATAGTATATTTCACACACCCAAGACTCTTGCTGATATCTTAAACTGTCAGTATATTTTTTTAAATCAAAGAATATTTATTGAATATCTATTTGCTTAAAAATAAATGTGAAATATTGCTATAACCACATGTGAATTGGTTTTAAAAGCAAAACAGTATAAAAAAAAGTACAAAGCATGTGTTAGATGTTCAAATATGGTTTTATTATTATTAAAACCACTTGGATTCTACTGTGGGTTTTTCATGAACTTACATTATTTTTTAATTAATTTGCTTATAATAGAATGTGATTCCTTTCTCAATTATTCCAAGAATAATCAAATTTCTAAATACAGAATTTTAATTTTATATGCTCCATTACTCACCCTCCCTTCAATGCTACATACTGCAAAGTCAAATTTAATTCACTGAAAAAATGGATTCTTTGAAAAAACTGTATACAAAATAAAAGAATGTATTAATTAGAAATATTTATGTAAAAATAAAAAAACTAAAACTTTTATGAGGCATTAAAAGGTAGCATTTAAATGTCAGGATTTCTAGGTTTGGATCCTAGCTCTGTCTCTTAAGACCTTGAGAAAAATCACTCATCCTTTTCAATCATGTCTTATGTTTTCCTTATTTGTAAAATTAAGAAGATAAAATTTCCCTTCTCCCAGAGATGTTGCGAAGCTTAAATATGTCAGACATTTACAAAAGTATTCCTGATACATGAAAATATTAGCTGTTATAAATAAATCTAAAAGTAAGACGCTTGCCCTTTCTACTCCCAATATAAGTTCTTAAATTTCCACAGTGCCCCCTAAATGATCAGTTATGCTTTAGCCAAAATCTTAGTAGAGGAAACACTGCCATAAATTTAGTCCTGACCTCAAATCAGGCAATCTTCGCCCTCCAGATAGAAAATTTACATGGGCACTTGGCTAGCATTAGGTACTTTATAAATGACCTAAAGCTCAAAAGTTATGAAAATGTTCAAGTGCTTCCAAAAAGTCAGCTTTTCTTGAGCAAAAAAAAAAAAATTGCGCTCTCTCTTCTATTTTTTTTCCTTTTTATTCTTTTGTTAGGGATAACATACAATCTCTGTGAATTTTTCATTCTTGATCCCTTTCAGGTGATGTCCTTATGTTCTTTTGAATCAGCAGATTTTAAATCATGATTTAATTTCATTTAAAACTTTTATTAAATTGGAACATCTGCTCCTTTTTACAGACTAAAGGGATAAGGGATGTGTGTGTGTGTGTGTGTGTGTGTGTCTGTGTGTGGAAGGGACCGGAAAGAGGAAAAAGAATATGAGATAGGCAAGATAACCTACACTACCGTATTGTAGCCTGTGGCACAAAGTAATTTCCTTTATTCCCCTCTAGACTATAAGGCGTTTAATGGTAGGAATTAAGTCCATCCCCAGCACTTCACATAGTGCCTTGCATGTACGGAACATAATTAGATTAATATAATTTTTAATAAGTGTTTACAGGGCAAGAAGGAGAAAAAAATTCAAAAGGAAATAAATGGAGGAATGAAAATAGTGAGAGAGATGAGAAAAGTTTTTGTATAACTAAGGTAAAATGGTAGATCTGCCTTAAAGAGCTATTATACAGACAGATGTGTCAAATTTGCTAATGTTTTACTAATAAGAATTTTAAAATGCCCATTTTTTGGTTGATCTGATTCCTGTTTATTCTAATTAGATGAAGAAATGGACAGTTAATTACCCACTTGATCATCAATCCTGAATCACAGATTAGATTTCTGATGAATTTGCAGATAGTACAGAAAAAGAAATATTTATCTTGGTGATATTGGGTTATGAAAAATTGTGGAATCAGAGGGAGTTGTCAAAATACTAAAGATCAGATTTATAAATGTGCATAGAATGTAAATCCATCATGGAAGCTATTATTTTTATTATGCTTTTCTATAGGGAGATTATTTGAGGATCATATGGCTTTGCTTCAAAGCATGTATAATTGATGCTTGCTAGGCAGAGAGATTTTTCCTCTTGACATCTATGAGGAACCACTATTCGGCCAAATAGCTCCTTACTCCCCACCCTTTTTATGAAGTGGCAACATAAAGCATTCCCAACAATATTAGAAACTGGTGTGAACAAATGGAACCAAATGTATGTGAAGTGGAAGCTCTTTCACGGTAATTGAACAACTCATTTTTGGAGCACTGATTATCGAACGTTTTATTTCTGCCTGTTTATTTTGAGGCAATCTTTGGAAAGTTTCAAGGAGTAAAGCAAATGAACCCCTATAAACTGCTGGGTACAACATCTTCCTCTGGTACACTATCCAGAATCAGTGATCAGTGATTGTACCCTGCTATTTTCATAGGATTGCCTAGAGTTTACTTTCCCATTTCAAGTAATCATTATCATCCTCATCTAACAAAAATTAAACTTCAATTAATGTATGGCTAAGATTTCCTGTATTTAAGCAAAATAGCTATACTTTCTAACCACCACTTCTTAAAGTAACAATATTAATAAATGTTTATCAATGATATTTTATAGCATCTTATATATTAAAAATTGTTTTCAGATTTATTTTCTTTCAATTCTTACATCTCTGTGAAACTAACAGAATTCAGAGACTTTCTACAAAGGTCATACACTGTATGTATTTGTTTTATTTTATTGAAGTATAGTTGATTTACAATGTTGTATTCATTTCTGCTGTGCAGCAAAGTGATTCCATTATACATGTATATTCTTTTTCATATTCTTTTCATTATGTTTTATCACAGAATATTGATTATAGTTCCTTGTGCTATACAGTAGGACCTTGTTGTCACTTTACGCATTTTTGATATCTGTAGCTTAAATGTAATATTAAGCCTGGGCTAATAAACTGGCTAGAACTGGACATGGTTAGCTGAACAGCAAATCTGTGACCAGATGCAACTAGGTCATGGTTGGCATTGTCAGGATTAATTGGACACACCATCACATAAGAAACCTGGAACATGTATATACTTCTACTACCTCCTTAATGTTCCAAAGACATGTATTCACCTGACATTCTAGTCAATTTTATATTAGTGTGTCACTTGTTGAGTCAGGGATTTCTAAAAAAGGCTTTCCAATCCCCATTGTTGCTGACATTTTTGGAATACAATAGGCTCCCTTTGTGCAGAATAGTATATATTTTTAGGCTTCTGCAAAGGTTGCAAAAGTTCATGGCTGATAAAGCAATAATTGTTAGCTGTTGCATTTATTGTTAATATTATTAGACTTTGCTGATTCTGATTGCCAACCAACTCTGTTAAGAATGATGGAAGAATACAACATAACTTTATTGAGCACCTATATATGCTAGGAATTTACTGGGTGCTCTATTTACATTATCACATTTAATACTCACAAAGATTAATGAGATATTAGCCCTTGTTTGTAGATAAAGACACTTAAGCATAGCTTTTGTCTTCAATTTATACTCAGGATATGGAACATACAGAATAAACAATCAAATTTGTTACCTATCTTTTTAGGGGAAATTTTAGGATATAATCTTAAAAAACAATAGAATCTCTAAATCGCAGAAACTAATAATAAGACCATATATTTGGATATATTTCATGGATAATGTTCATTCCTACATTTTATTCCTACCCTCTTGTGTCCCTTAAACTGTGGAGCCGGTGATCTTCACTGCAGAGAGAGAGGATGAACACAGCTAAGAACAAAGAAGTTATTGTTCAGCCTTGAATTTCAAAATAGAGTATTTAAGTCCTTATCTGGAACAATAGGCGGAAATCCAAACACTTGTTGAGACAGAGGTTTTTCTTGGAATTTCAAAAGCTGGACATTAAGTATCAAAGATCAAGCTAGAAAAAAAAATGGCACAGATTGTGACTATCAGCCACAGAGTACAAACAAGTGCTTGCGGACTTAATATCTGACTTCTGACCCCAAAAGAAACACCCATTTCACCATACAGGAAGAGAAAATGATTCAAAGTGAATGGAACTAGAGTATGGATACGGTGGGTGCCCAATGATTGGCTCACCATTAGTATTAAAACCTCAGGGTGAGTGTGACAGAAATATCCAAATGGCTCTGATGGCATCTCTTCAGGGCTTGTTCTTCTCTTCCCAAAATATAACCCTGGAAGTCTACAAGCCTCTTAAAACACCTCAGATCCACAATTGGTATCTGGGCAACAGCCCAGGGAGGTTTCTACAGACATGGGCCCAAGGACCACCTCATAGAGTTCTTTGTATCCCAGTGATACCTGAAAGTTTCTAAACTAAATGTTTCTGAGGTGAGCATGAAGTGCTGAAGGGACAGATGTATATAAAGAGATGGGGAGGTGAGATAAGAACATAAAATACAGACACCTGAGTGATCGATGGTCCAGGTGGGGTATACAGAAATGTTAAGGGCAGCTGTAGTGTGGACTGGGTTGACCCAGAGGTCGAAAACTTCAGTAGAGGCCAGAGAGCAGAAGAGGGGGCCATGGGGGATAGGTACCCCTCCCCCAGGATGTCACACACACACACACACACACACACGTACCAGCAGTAGCAGCAGCATGAAAAAGAAGAAGAAGAATATACTGTTTTAGATAAAAAGTGACTTGGTAAATTTGTCAAGAAAATATAAATTTAACAAGTACCAACTGAGAACTTTTGTGAGACACTTTGATATAGGTTATAAATAGATTTTAAGAGTTGTATTTTGGAACATCAGAGTTTGTGACTCTAAGTTTAAACCTACTAAAATATTAAATTAATATTTTAATAGTATTTAATAGCTTACAGAACATTTCCATCTATTCATCTTACTTGATTCTCATGGCCACATGGTGAGGTAAATATAAATATTATTATTTTCTTTACACAGATGCAAAAAAACCCACCCTTAGAAAAATTATGCAGCCTGTTCCAAATTTCCTAGTTATTACTTGGTAAAGCTAGAGCCCAAATCCAGCTTTGATAATGCCAAAGCTTAGACTTTCTCCACTTTTTTGTATTGTCTTTACATTATTTAATGTTGATATACTTAATTTGGAAAATTAAATGTTTAGAATCTTCTTTCGTCTGCATCTAACAACAAGAAGAAACAGACAATTTAGAGTATAGGCCTGATCACATTATCCTTGATGGATCTATATGTATATACAGGTTCGTTGTCAATTTTCTGTTGTTCATTTATTCGCTTGTTATTCATTTATCCCTCAAATATTTATTGACTAGGTACTGTATGATAAGAACTGGGTGTACAAAAAAGAATAAGGTGCTATTTCTGATATCATAATGCTCATCCTAGCAGAAAAGACACATAAACAATTAAAATATAATTAGACTTCTGGTAGAGGTATATGCAAATTACTTTCAAAACACAGAGGAAAAGCCACGAATTTTCTCTGACTAGAAGGAGGAGAAAAGTTATAGAAAGGCTTCATGGAGAAAGTGATATTTGTAACTAAGAGCTAAAGAATGAGTAAAAGTTTGCCAGTATTTCCGGCAGAGAACATGGCTTGGAGCAAGGCAGGGTATATTTTTGGAGCTTCTAGTAGTGCGATATGGCTAGAATATTAAAGGCATCTAGGAGGGGAAGTTAGAGCAGAAGTCACTGTGTATATACGTAATCCATGTCAAAGAGTTTGAACACAGGGAGTCAGGGATGATTTTGAATCAGGAGAGCTGTCATAAGTAGAACTCCTGAATTTCACAAACTCTCAAGGCCAGAGAGCCCCACGGAGGTTGGATTGGAGGAAGAAGAGTCCAGAGGGAATAAGGGCCAGTCAGAGGCCACTGCAGTAGGGCAGAGGAGACATAAAGAGGTCCTGAACTGAAGGAGCAGTAGTGAGACCAATGAAGGTAAAGGGATTTGAAAATATTTGGGAATTATAACTCACAGAACTAGAAGAAAAAGCCTATGTTGATAAGGGAGGGAAGAAGAGAGAGATTTTAAATTTGGGTGACTGAGTAAGAAATATAAGCAATAATCAAAGAGAAGTGATTTAAGAAGGAAGACACTTTCTATCAGTAAAGTACTGTATGATATTATACCATATTTTAACACATGCATACCTAAAAATATCCCAATAGACATCTAAGTATACAAACATGTACAGTATATTTCTTCAGGTAAATATACTAAAGGCAAGAAAATAGTACCTCCTACAAATGACATTGTTTGGATACAGTTGTGAAAAGGGCATGAACATGTTAGGAGTTACTAGAATCGCTTGGATTCTGTTTTGTTCCTCAGAATTCAGAAAACAGTAATTCTAAGGTTTAACAATAAATGGGATTCCTTAGAATCTTTGATTTTGTTGCTTAGTAATGGACAAAAGACAGTATTTTGGAGAAATAAAAAACAAGTATTTAAGTAATACCCATTAAATTCTTAAATAACACTTGAAATGCCAAAAATAAAGTCAGCTAAAAATGCCTTTTTTAAAAAATTGGGGTATAGTTGCTTTACAATGTTGTGTTAGTTTCTGCTGTACAACAAAGTGAATCAGCTATATGTATACATATATCCCCTCCCTCTTGGACCTCTCTCCTACCCCCCGCCCCATCCCACCCATCTAGGTCACCACAGAGCACCAAGCTGAGCTCGCTGTGCTATATAGCAGGTTCCCACTAGCTATCTGTTTTACACCTGGCAGTTCACATACGTCAATCCCAATCTCCCAATTCATCCCCCCACCGCCGTGTCCACACTGCCATTCTCTACGTCTGCATCTCTATTGCTGCCCAGCAAATAGGTTCTTCTGTACCATTTTTCATATATACAATGGAATATTACTCAGCCATAAAAAGGAACGAAATTGGGTCACTTGTAGAGACGTGGATGGACTTAGAGTCTGTCATACAGAGTGAAGTAAGTCAGAAAGAGAAAAACAAATATCGTATATTAACGTATATATGTGGAATCTAGAAAAATGGTAAAAATACTTTTTTAAAATTAATAGTTTGATTTAAAAACTCTTCATTGCCATTTACTAAACTGAAAAGACTTATTTTTCAATTAAAATAAAAATAAATAACATTTATCAAGAGTTATTGGAATTATTTTAGTTACTGGCATGCATTAGCTCATCTAACCACCCCCCCCCCCGCCCCAATACCCTATCAGAACAGGATTACTTGGCATATGTTACACATCAGAACCCAAGGCTCAGGAAGACTAATCTGTCCACGGTCTCACAGCTGGAAAAAAGCAGCATTAGAGCCTGTTCCAGACCAGCTGAAGCTAAAGCCCTTGCTCCTGACCACGAATGCTACATGATCTCCCTTCATGTTTTGTCTTTGTAATCAACAGAACATATATTTCACTGTGACCTTGGGCAATTCATTGGTACTTCTAGGGGAAGTATGAACTCAATATGGCAAGTGGTATAAGGAGCAGCATTTATTAAGCCTCAACTAGTAGTGTTAGGCTCTTTACTTGTTGCTTTGCATCTATTATCCTATGTAATCTTCAAAACGCTCCTTTGAGGGAGCGTATAGTTATTATTTCAATTGTCCCCATTTTACAGAGGGGTAAACCAAAGATCAGAGGGGAATAGAGGAAGCATTAGCATACAAGACATACAGCTTACTGGTAAAGAGGGTAAAGAGTATGGAAATCCATAGAACTCCTCGACCACTTCATCACAATGCCTCCTCCTTGAAGGCATATACAAGGTCTCTTTGGAGACCTCAGCTCAGTTTAAACTGAGAGGAATATAAATAAAAAGAAAGAGCAGAGAATAAGTTTAAGAAAGTTGTAAGTAAAATTTGAAAGCTTGTGAGCTTCAGCTTAAGAAATTGAGACTTTTTATAAGCAGTGAGGAATTACTGGAGATTTCCCAGAAGGAAAATTAATTTTGTATGGAAGGCCTTCACAAAGATTAATTTGACAGATGGGTGAGGGAGATTAAAGTCAGAAAAACTAATTAAAATAATATATTAAATTCTTACATATAGGGAAAGAGATAGGAGGAAATAAAACATTTTTAAATGGGTCAATATTTTAAATTGACAAAAATTGAAATTAATTTTATTTTGAAATTTTGGCTTATCATGTAACATAACTGGAGACAGTAAGCTTGACTGAGTGTTAGACCAGCCCTTGCTACCCCCGCTTTTTAACAATAGTAGATTTAATTCTACAAAAACCTTCTGTTCTCTATAGATTCACACTAGCATCCATAATCCTTCCATTTTAAGAATCATTTTTGTAAGCAAAGATTTGTATTTAGTTGACATTCACCATCTTTGTGATATAAAGGAACCAAAGGCACTACCTTATAAAATATATAAGGTAAACAATGGAACAGTTTGCTAATTAAAAATTTTAGAAAGATATACATTTTGATAATAGTTCATGTAGTTCTTCCTGAATTCACCGGTGGCTGGAGGTGTCATTCTGACAAGGTCAGTGGCCCTCATTTAACTGGCTGCAAGTGTTTTATCACATATTGCACTTCTAAGAATGTTTACTGTGATTGCCCACAATTTATTCTTGACATCTGCAGGCTTTTCCAAAGCTTCTCTTTTTTGTGTTTATGGTGCAGATGAGTATCAACATCATAGATATTTCCATGCGTGATGGGAATTATCTTCATAATAGTGACTTAATTTACAAATATATAAATTATGTGTAAGATATAGACTATCATCTTTTCAAAGGCTTTATATTTCATCTAGCCTGATCTATGCAAATGGTAAATATATCCCTGGAAAAAAAAGAACTACAACATTCTACAATGTGAACTTTTCCTTATGCAATAAAACTTCCTGTTACTCTCTATCTTTTCAACAAAAGAGAAAATTACTTTTTAGTCTATAAATTGTGCATGCTTCCCTTTCTCCTCTTAATTTGGCACAAAGACCTTTAATGAATATATATGTAATATAATATTACATATAATTTTATTTTTTCCTAAAAATCATATTTGCTCACAGAGCCAGTGAGCATTACATAAGGAAAAAAAATTATAGCATGCCTAGATGAGTTCCTGAAATGACAGTAGGTCTTTAATAAATGTTAGCTTCCTTCTCCTTTTACTCCATTTGTACGTATATTCATTTTGAAGCATTTTTATAAATGTCCAAGATAAAACAGTTTGAAGGATAAGAAAGATAAAACTGTACATGAGTATAGCAGTTCACACTCAATAAACATGTATGGAACACTTTGTATGGCATTATGCTATATGTGCAGTGCCAAAAGAGAATGTGGTGGCAGAGGCTTTCCACAAGAAGTGAGCACTCATTTGAAAAAGGAAAGTAGACTAGGAGTTAACCAGGTGAAGAGAGCAGTTCATGAGAACAGCCCAGGAAAAGACCCTAAGGTTGTAGGAAACAGGCCTGTTCGAGGCACTGAAAGAGGACCAACATTTTCGGACATGTAGGAAGTCAAGTTGGAGTGTGGATAACAGGCAGACTTGAGGGACTTGTAGAAAAAACTTTGGATTTTGATCTTTGTCCCAAAACAAATGGCAAATTAATAAACTGTTTTCACTGGAGAGGAGATAAGGTGACTTGATTTGCATGTCCTAAGTATTACTAAGACAACACTGTGCTAGATACTTTTTCTTACATAAATTATTTAATCATCACAACATTTATGTGAAATGAGTATTATTATGTTTGTTTCAAGGGTGAGTAAATTATGACGTGAGAATTAAAAATAACTTTCCTAAGTTTACCCAGCAAAAAAGTAACAGAAAAAAGTTTAAACCCACATTTTTGATCTGACTGCAATTCAACTACTCATATCACTAAACTACAGAGGGCAGCAAAATAAAAATTTGACAGACATTTGATAAAATAAAAATTTAAGGCCAGGACGGCAGAAGGCAAGAGAGTAATATAGGTTAGCCAGCAAAGGTAATAAGAATTCCATGTCTTCTAAAATAGAAGAGCCCCAAAATACCCTCAAATATTTCTGTCGTATAGGATAGTAGAGAAATGAAATTCTGAGGAAATAATCATTCTGTCCCCCTTTGCCTCTGAAGCTCTTTTTTGCTGATCTGCTTGGAGTTCACTTTCATAAAAACTTTAACCAGTCACAATAGGATATTTAGGATGAGGGAAGTAAGTAACCCCAAGCTCTGACAAAATCAAAAACCAAAGCCAAAGCCAAAACTGATGCCAAAACTAAAGAGCTATATTCAGCAAAATGAGTAAGTCTTTCCAACTGCCTCAGATTATCCTGGAGTCGTGTTTTCTCTACCATTTTGCTTATTTAGCTGAGCACAGAAGATACTCATTAAGACGCAACGCTGGCAGTCCCAGATACCTTTCTGTCCTGCAGAGGCCTCGAATATACACTGATAATTTGGTGTGATAAAGTGAAACCTCTGGGAGTTACAGTGAAGATATCACCCTCTGTCAATCGAAGGAAAAAAAAAAAAAAAGGAGGAGCTAATGCAATGCAATCCTGTTTGGACCATAAGACAATTCAAATGACCTTGCTGAACTCTAATTCTGTTGGTAACCTGTAACTGAAAATAAATAATGTCTATATTTTCTTAAAATTTCCCCAATTGGGGGTAAAATGTTTTTCTGTTAAAATAGAAAGTGAGAAACTATAAAATAATTATATTTTAGCATGATAATTCTTGAATATAAAACAGTGATTTTCAAACACAGCAACCTTACTTGCCTCTGTTTTATGCATTGGTGTTTTTTGTACTGTTTCACTTGATAAAAACGTTCCATGGGCTTCCCTGGTGGCGCAGTGGTTAAGAATCCGCCTGCCAATGCAGGGGACACGGGTTTGAGCCCTGGTCTGGGAAGATCCCACATGCCGCGCGGCAACTAAGCGCGTGCGCCACATCTGCTGAAGCCCATGCACCCTAGAGCCCGTGCTCTGCAACAAGAGAAGCCACTGCAACGAGAAGCTCGTGCACCGCAACGAAGAGTAGCCCCTGCTCGCCGCGACTAGAGAAACCTGTGCACAGCAATGAAGTCAGGTGGTTTCAAAAGAACACCAAAGAAGTTTAAACATAAATACTTTTACATATTTACTTTAGAATAATTTATTTTAATTATAAATACATCCAATTTTAAGGATTCCATCTAATAGAAAAAAATAAAACTTTCTTTGTGAAAATACAATTCATGAAATAAATAATGGTCATAAACCACAGTTCTAGATAAAGTAGACCTGAATAAAAATAAAATATATAAGGTTTTGAACATTAAAAGGAATTTCAGATTATAGCTTTATCAGTTGGTAGTTAACTATCAGTTATCTGAGAGTTCCAAAGTACAACTATTCTTAAAATCTAAATCACTCCACAGATCCTCCAGATTTTCATAAAAGAATAAAATTTTACTTCATAACTAAGCTTCAATGTTTGAAAAAATAAATTCTGTTCCCCCAAGCTAAAACTGTATTATTAATCTAAATTTCAAGATGAATGTTATTTTTTCCAAGTGCCCCATGGTAGGGTAATAGCTATGCTAGGGAAATAGCAGGGCATAGTCCAAGTAATTTATTTGAGAAATTTATAAAATACATTTGAACTCAATCAAAGAAAAAAAAAATCAAAATATACACACAAGTAGTACTGCATTAAACCGATCTGCATGCTGGCCAGGATAAAAGGGGGAAAAAACAAAAACAAAAACAAAGAAGAGACCTAAGAGAACTCACACTTGATATCCACTGCCTCTATTATCTTTGGTGCCAATCCACTTGAAGGCAGTTCTGTTATGGTAGGAAAACTCTTTTCAAGCATAAATGCTAAGAATGCTACCCAAGCCGTAAGCAATGATTTGAAAAGAGTCAGAGTCCCTAACAGCTTCACTGAGCCTTGATTATAGTTATATGATCTGTTTTATCCAACGGAATGTGAATGGACATAAAATACGCTATGTGTGAGCAGAAGCTTTCACTGAACTTGAGTGGGTCAGTTTGGCCTCTTGTTCCTGTCCTCTACCAGGAGAACAACACATCCCAGATAAGGGTACTCCTTCCGCCTGGAGGCTGGAGTGAGAAGACTGGGTGAACAGAGCAAAGCAGAGTTGCTGCTGTAACTGAGAAATAAATGTTTGTGGTTGTAAGCCACTGAAATGTTTGGGGATTTTTAGTTACCACTGCAAATGCTAACTGGAAGAAGGGGTAAAATAATATTTTAATCAGTTAAGCCACAAATTGTTGGTTACTTGCAGCTGAACATATTCCTAAATAATATATCCATAATATGTACATAAATAAAAGATTATCACTTTACTTATGTATGCACTCTCTGGGCAGCAATTTACAATGTGTCTGAACTGACAGAACTTAGCATCAGAAAATTACAAATGTGAAGGCCTAAAGGAAAGGGACCACACAGGGGATAACTTGCAAATGTGTGTGGCCTTGCCCAGAGAAGTACTCAGCGTGGATACCAGGGTAGTTACAGGGCTACAAGAGGATAGGAAGTACTTGAGATGGGCTGCTTAAAACAAACTATACCAACAGTTAACAGCCTTCTGTTCATCTCAGGCAACCAAATGCAAAAGGACCAGAAGTAAATTGCTCTTTCCAAACTTTAAAGCGTAACAGAAAGAGGTGGAAGACATTAGTATTCAAAAGGAATAGACACACATTCATGTTTTCTTTTCATGCCAGAGAATAATTAGAAGAAAAGCAAGAGAGCAATATCAAGTGAGTCACTCTAATGCATACTCAATTATCATTTATTTGAAAACTTTTTTTTCTTAAAAAGAGGCTTTATGGGCTTCCCTGGTGGCGCAGTGGTTGAGAATCTGCCTGCTAACGCAGGGGACACAGGTTTGATCCCTGGTCCGGGAAGATGCCACATGCCGCAGAGCAACTAAGCCCGTGAGCCACAACTACTGAGCCTGCGCGTCTGGAGACTGTGCCCCACAACGGGAAAGGCCCGCGCACCGCGATGGAGAGCAGCCCCCACACCGCGATGAAGAGTGGCCCCCGCTTGCCGCAACTAGAGAAAGCCCTCGCACGAAACGTAGACCCAACACAGCCAAAAATAAATAAATAAATAAATAAATAAATAAATAAATAAATAAGGTAGCTATTAATTAAAAAAAAAAAAGAGGCTTTAATTATTTTCCCCACAAAAGTATTCACTACATTTCCAGTAATTTTATATGAGGATGTTTAGGTTTATAAACTGATGTTCTGATTCATGCTTCCTCAATATCTCAGTCAGTTATTCAGTTTCCTTAATATTAGTGTCAATGTTCTAGTTACGCTTGAATAGATTAGCTCCCTATCCAGGATTCTTCAGACAATAAATTGTATCTCCATGTGTCCAGTTGTTCCTGTCAGAAATCTTGAAATAATCCTTGATACCATACTTATTATCTCTAGCCCTCTCCCACTATCAATTCAGCAAAGAATACAAGAGGTTCTACAAGGCATACCCACTTCTATCCACCTCTTTCCATTTCCATGACCCAAATCCTAGCACAAGATACCTTAATATCTTGCCCAACCTACTGTAAACATCTCCTAATTGAAAAATCCCTACTTCCTCTCTGACCTTCTTGTAATGCATTTTAAACAAAGCAGCTCAAGTGATCACTTAAAAATATCAATCAGTTCACACCACTCTTCTGTTTAAAAATGCTTAATGACTTCACATAGGATGTAGAATAAAAATCTTATATTCTTAACTGGGTCAGTAAATTCTGAGGTGATCTGGTTCATGCCTGTCTCATATTAATGCCAGTCTCCCCTTGCTCCCTAATATTCAGCCACACTGGCCTCTTTCCAACTACACTGCCCTCCAAGGCAACACCTTCTTCTGATTTAGAGTTTTTGCATACACCATTTGCCCAGCCTGGAATTCTCTTTCTCCCTCTCTTTGCCTGGCTAACTCCTATCATCTAAGATGTCTTACTAAATATCAGTTCATCAGAGATGCTACTTCTCCTGCTCAGATCCCTATTACATTCACTCTCAGTCTCTTGGTCTTTTCCTGCTTAGCTCTGATCATAACTTGAAGTTGTATATTCCTAGAGTGATTAGTTGTTTAATGTCTGCCCACCCCGTTAGGCTATAAGTGCCATGAAAACAGGGGTCACATGTGTAATCAGCCTTGTCTAGCACAGGGCATGGCACAGAGTAACAGCACAATAAATATTCAGAATGGGTGTATGAAAACATGCGTGAACATGGGTAAAATGTATTAAACTGAGAAAATGTTGCAGATTCTAGTAGACCTGGTAGAGTTTTTTATTGTAAGTATTGTCCCAACAAGCTACAGAATGAGAAAATATGTATCTCGCTGGTTTCTTCAATTTGTTCACAAATCAGAAGAGCTGCTTCTGTGTTGTACAAGAACGATGGCAGAGTTCTTAGACTTTAGGTGTATCAAAATATGTGTGAACACACAGTTATAAACTGAGAAAGTCAAAGTGCTTCAAACATATAAAAATTTCTCAGTTAGATTGATCTTTGTATCTTTTAAATATAGCTTTTTAAATTACTAAAATTTTAATCACACATAAAACAGAATACATTTTTTTTATACAGCAGGTTCTTATTAGTTACCTACTTTATACATATTAGTGTATATATGTCAATCCCAATCTCCCAATTCATCCCACCACCACACCCCACCCCTCGACAACCGCTTTCCCCACCTTGGTGTCCATACGTTTGTTCTCTACATCTGTGTCTATATTTCTGCCTTGCAAACTGGTTCATCTGTACCATTTTTCTAGATTCCACATATATGCATTAATATACAATATTTGTTTTTCTCTTTCTGAGTTACTTCACTCTGTATGCAGTCTCTAGGTCCATCCATGTCTCTAAAAATGACCCAATTTCATTCCTTTTTATGGCTGAGTAATATTCCATTGTATATATGTGCTACATCTTCTTTATCCATTCATCTCTCAATGGACATTTAGGTTGGTTCCATGTCCGGGCTATTGTAAATAGTGCTTCAATGAACATTGGGGTGCATGTGTCTTTTTGAATTACAGTTTTCTCTGGGTATATGCCCAGTAGTGGGATTGCTGGTTCATATGGTAATTCTATTCTTACTTTTTTAAGAAACCTCCATATGGTTCTCCATAATGGCTGTATCAATTTACATTCCCACCAACAGTGCAAGAGGGTTCCCTTTTCTCCACACCCTCTCCACCATGTGTTGTTTGTAGATTTTCTGGTAATGGCCATTCTGACTGGTGTGAGGTGATACCTCATTGTAGTAGTGATTTGCATTTCTCTAATAATTAGTGATGTTGAGCATCTTTTCATGTGCCTCTTGGCCATCTGTATGTCTTCTTTGGAGAGATGTCTATTTAGGGCTTCTGCCCATTTTTTGATTGGGTTGTTTGTTTTTTTAATATTGAGCTGCATGAGCTGTTTATATATTTTGGAGATTAATCCTTTGTCCATTGACTCATTTGCAAATATTTTCTCCCATTCTCAGGGATGTCTTTTCATCTTGTTTATAGTTTCCTTTGCTGTGCAAAAGCTTTGAAGTTTCATTAGGTCCCATTTGTTTATTTTTGTTTTTATTTCTGTTACTCTAGGAGATAGGTCAAAAAAGATCTTGCTGTGATTTATGTCAAAGAGTGTTCTTCCTATGTTTTCCTCTAAGAGTTTTATAGTGTCCAGTCTTACATTTAGATCTTTAATCCATTTGGAATTTATTTTTGTGTATGGTGTTAGGGAGTGTTCTAATTTCATTCTTTTACATGTAGGTGTCCAGTTTTCCCAGCACCACTTATTGAAGAGACTGTCTTTTCTCCATTGTATATCCTTGCCTCCTTTGTCATCGATTAGTTGACCATAGGTGTGTGGGTTTATCTCTGGGCTTTCTGTCCTGTTCCATTGGTCTATATTTCTGTTTTTGTGCCAATACCATATTGTCTTGATTACTGTAGCTTTGTAGTATAGTCTGAAGTCAGGGAGTCTGATTCCTCCAGCTTCATTTTTTTACCCTCAAGATTGCTTTGGCTATTCAGGGTCATTTGTGTCTCCATACAAATTTTAAAATTTTTTGTTCTAGTTCTGTAAAAAATGCCATTGGTAATTTGATAGGGAGTGCACTGAATCTGTAGATTGCTTTGTGTAGTATAGTCATTTTAACAATATTGATTCTTCCAATCTAAGAACATGGTATATCTCTCCATCTGTATCATCTTTGATTTCTTTCATCAGTGTCTTATACTTTTCTGAGTACAGGTCTTTCACCTACTTAGGTGGGTTTATTCCTAGTTATTTTATTCTTTTTGTTGCAGTGGTGAATGGGATTGTTTCCTTAATTTCTCTTTCTGATCTTTTGTTGTTAGTGTATAGGAATGTAAGAGATTTCTGTGCATTAATTTTGTATCCGGAAACTTTCCAAATTCATTGATTAGCTCTAGTAGTTTTCTGGTAGCATCTTTAGGATTCTCTATGTATAATATCATGTCATCTGCAAACAGTGACAGTTTTACTTCTTCTTTTCCCATTTGTATTCCTTTAATTTCTTTTTCTTCTCTGATTGCTGTGGCTAGGACTTCCAAAACTATGCTGAATGATGGTGGCGAGAGTGGATATCCTTGTCTTGTTCCTGATCTTAGAGGAAATGCTTTCAGTTTTTCACCATTGAGAATGATGTTTGCTGTGGGTTTGTCATATATGGCCTTTATTATGTTGAGGTAGGTTCCCTCTATGCCCACTTTCTGGAGAGTTTTTATCATAAATAGATGTTGAATTTTGTCAAAAGCTTTTTCTGCATCTATTGAGATGATCCTATCATTTTTATTCTTCAATTTGTTAATATGGTGTATCACATTGATCGATTTGTGTATATTGAAGAATCCTTGCATCCCTGGGATAAATCCCACTTGATCATGGTGTATGATCCTTTTAATGTGTTATTGGATTCTGTTTGCTAGTATTTTGTTGAGGATTTTTGCATCTATATTCATCATTGATATTGGTCTGTAATTTTCTTTTTTACAGAAATATAGATCAATGGAATAGGATAGAAAGCCCAGGGTGATGGTGGCCTCGTAGAATGACTTTGGGAGTGTTCCTTCCTCTGCAATTTTTTGGAAGAGTTTCAGAAGTATGGGTGTTAGCTCTTCTCTAAATGTTTGATAGAAGCCATCTGGTGCTGGACTTTTGTGAAGTTGGAAGATTTTTAATCACAGTTTCAATTTCATTACTTGTGATTGGCCTGTTCATATTTTCTATTTCTTCCTGCTTCAGTCTTGGAAGGTTATATCTTTCTAAGAGTTTTTCCATTTCTTCCAGGTTGTTCATTTTATTGGCATAGGGTTGCTTGTAGTAGTCTCTTATGATGCTTTGTATTTCTGCAGTGTCCATTGTAACTTCTCCTTTTTCATTTCTAATTTTATTGATTTGAGTCCTATCCCTCTATTTCTTGATGAGTCTGGCTAAAGGTTTATCAACTTTGTTTATCTTCTCAAAGAACCAGCTTTTAGTTGTATTGATCTTTGCTATTGTTTTCTTTGCTTCTATTTCATTTATTTCTGCTCTGATTTTTATGATTTCTTCTACTAACTTGGAGTTTTGTTCATTCTTCTTTCTCTAGTTCCTTTAGGTGTAAGGTTAAATTTTTCTTATTTCTTGAGGTAGGATTGTATTGCTATAAACTTCCCTCTTAGAACTGCTTTTGCTGCATCCCATAGGTTTTGGATCATCGTGTTTTCATTGTCATTTGTCTCTAGGTATTTTATGATTTCCTTTTTGATTTCTTCAGTGATCTCTTGGGTATTTAGTAATTATTCTTTAGCCTCCATGTGTTTGTGTTTTTTTACATTTTTTCCCTGTAATTGATTTCTAATTTCATAGCATTGTGGTCGGGAAAGATGCTTTATATGATTTCAATTTTCTTAAATTTACCGAGGCTTGATTTGTGACCCAAGATGTGATCTATCCTGGAGAATCTTCTGTGTGCACTTGAGAAGAAAGTGTAATCTGCTGTTTTCGGATGGAATGTCCTATATATCAACTAAATCTATCTGGTCTATTGTGTCATTTAAAGCTTGTGTTACCTTATTAATTTTCTGTTTGGATGATCTGTCCATTGGTGTAAGTGAGGTGTTAAAGTCCCCCACTATTATTGTGTTACTCTCAATTTCCTCTTTTATAGCTGTTAGCATTTGCCTTATGTATTAAGGTGCTCCTATGTTAGGTGCATATATATTTATAATTGTTATATCTTCTTCTTGGATTGATCCATTGATCATTATGTAGTGTCCTTCCTTGTCTCTTGTAACAGTCTTATTTTAAAGTCTATTTTATCTGATATGAGTATTGCTACCCCAGCTTTCTTTTGATTTCCATTTGCATGGAATCTCTTTTTCCATCCCCTCACTTTCAGTCTGTATGTGCCCCTAAGTCTGAAGTGGGTCTCTTGTAGACAGCATATATGTGGGAATTGAATACAATTTTATATTAAAATGTAAACTAGAGGCATGTCCATATAACAGCCCTGTAATTGTGACACCATAAACTGGACATCAGGATTCTTTCACTAGGATTTCACTCAGTGAATTTGGAAGGAAGGAAAGTCTAGGTTATCTTGAGTAACAAACAGTCCCCCAAATCTTAACACAACAATACATCCACTCTTGCTCATGCTACATGTTGAAAGGGATGACTTTATTTAGTGTAATTGTTCAGGGGCCAGGCTGATGGAGGCCCCATCATGACAAACGTGTCTGTAATTGCTGTATCAGGAGAAGAGCAAATAGTGCACTAGGTCATAAATACTTCTACTCAAAAGAGATACTCCTCACTTTTAGCTATTGCATTGGTCAAATTAAGTCACATGTCAGCCTAACTGCAAAGAGGGACTGGGGAATTAAATTCTATGATGTTCTCAAAAAGGAAAGAGAAGAAGAAATCCAGAGGAACCACACTAAAGGCTGCAAGAGTCAGAGACATTCAGAGGCATAAATGAAACCATTCATTCACACAACATGAATTTTTTCTGCACTATGCTGTGAACTAGTATGCTAGGAATAAAAATCAAGTGAGCCACTATACATGCGCTAGTTTTGGAGACAGCCACTTAAACAATTATTTAAGGATGCTAAGAATGATACATATTCACATTTTGAAGAATCCCCAAAAGACCAGCTTACAGTGATCTTGGGTGATCACACAAATCACACAATTTAAAGCTTTGATCTTTTAAAAAATGTAATCAAAGCACTCTAAAGTTTCATTAAAGTATATTAATAGTCTATATATATTTCATTTAACTAAGCAGTCTAAAAAGAATGTACCAACTTAACAGTGATCTTTACTCAGCTTAAGGGTAAATTTCTCACTTGTTTCAGATCCAGAAGAGAGTGTAAAACCTTTCA
This sequence comes from Balaenoptera musculus, assembly GCF_009873245.2. Lineage (NCBI taxonomy): Eukaryota > Metazoa > Chordata > Mammalia > Artiodactyla > Balaenopteridae > Balaenoptera > Balaenoptera musculus. Next base: position 60,089,694 of record NC_045785.1, on the reverse strand, counting down.
AGTAACATCATAGGGTTTTTTGTTGCCTTCCTTCTCAGTGTAACTACCAGAAGCTATTATATTACTTTTTATAATGTGAGCCCATCAGACTATAATTCTTGACTCTCAATAAAATGTCCTACTTTTTATAACAAAAATATACTATTTTATCCATTGTTAAACAAAAATATTAAAACATTAAGTGACATTTAAGACAAGAAAATATTCATCCATATTCCCAGAATCCAAATTCAATTTTCTTTTTTCTGCATTCCTATCTATCTTTCACACATTATCATACAAAGAAATTCTACTTGGAAAAAGGAGAAGAAGATTAAGAATATATTCCATTCTAAAAATCGTGGATAACTTTACACATGCAAAGAAGACATGTACCCTTGAGCTTTGGGGCTGTCCTGGTCACATGCAGAGCCAAAAGAGGTGACAAGTGCATCCCCAAGACTGTGTGCAAAGAGACTGATGTTATTCCACTAGCAGTCCCTATTACACCTTGTGTTCACAGCTGAATTTATGCTAATTAACAAAGAGTAGAGAAGATATATATCTTGCCAACTGTCCCAGGAGACAAGGGCCCTTGGCCTGGCCCAGAGGGTGTATTTAGGATAGGATGCATAGAGAATGTACCTAGGACTAAGAGCTTGACATATATACAATTATATTTAGGAAAAGCAGACATTAAACACTGTTTGTACAAACCATGCTCTAACTTTTTACTCACCAGCACATTTTAGACTTTAAGATAAATAAATGCATTCTCAATTACCCATCTTCCTAGTTTTTCCAATATATTTTCAAAAATAAGCATGTACCTCTTCTGTTAATTCATATATTTATTAACTATTAATAACTATATTTAGTAACTATATTAATAACTATATTCACTAATAAAGCTTATTTTCTTCATAGTTTTTATATAGAAAATAAATATACGTTGCAGTTCTAGTAGTTTCTGTACCAAAGTACAAAGAATACATCACCTTTGCACCTCTCCCCTTGTTCATATCCCACTTTGGTATCCACTATGTTTGAGTTTTAGCAGCTTGCTTTTATTCTGCAGGAAGCAAACCTTAGTTATATCGAGATAGAAAAAGCAAGCAAGTAAGAAAATAAGCAAGCTAGCAAGCAAGGAAGCAAATGCAAAAAATCTCTTACTCCTTGAAGTACCTGTCTAAATAACATCTCTTTAAATAGCATTAGATAATTTGAAAGACAAAACAAGCATTATTGTGGAGGTAATTCAAACCCTGGACCGGTAAAGGTTGACATCATGTCTTACCTTTAACACCTAGTCTTAGGACATTCAGATTTTGTCATGTAAAATGGTGTGTGGGATTATATTCACAGATACAGAAATATGTTCCATTCTATCACACCCACGAGTCCCAGAACAGTACACTGAAAGCTGGCATGAATAAGAACCATTCCACAAATGAAAAGCAGAGCTAATGTTCTGATATGTAATGAACTAATTTAGTCACCATATTTCTTTCTTCAATTTTAACCATTATTGCTACACTAAGAAGTTTTCATTTGTCCTTTAAAAATGGTTATGAGATGTGGCTATGCAGGTAGTCTTGTTAAGTAAATACTTTTGTTCGTAGATATTTCTGTATGCCATTATTTATAAGCCAAATACATATTTTAAGAGATGTACATCATCATTTCAAAAATGTTTTATAATTGTTGCTAATATGTTTTGGTAGTAGGTTAGAAAACATCTTGTCTTAAGTTTCCCAGTAACTGAAGATTCTAGATAAAATGTATTCAGAATTTTAGCATTAGAGAAAACATTAAATGAGAAACATTTGTTTCAATTTGTCTCATGAAAGAACAGAGAATTCCCTTCTTTAAAGTCATAACAGTCATAACATAACAGGTAAGTAAATAGATATTTAGCAGTAAGAGGGAATTTATTATTTCAAAGGAATCTTCAAAATATAACTTTGTAATGCAAAAAAAATTGACAGAAATGAGTATGTTTTTAAAAATTTCAACTATATCATATTTTATTTTCCTGATTAAAAATTTTTCCTAATCAATATTCAAGGCAGTATTTTATAGAAAGGCCTAACCTCACTTCAAATAATTCTTGTTTTCTGGTAAGAAAAATCATTGATTATCCTTAATGAAATTAGCAAATTTAGAAGAAAACTCATTTATTTAAAAGGAATTGAACACTTCTCCATCATCTAATATTTAGTTGGCATTATTCTAAATAGATCAATAATTTAAAAGAACATTTTAATTTTCATTAAAAAGGCTGTAGTATCCAAACTTAGAATGCTTTAATATTAGTGAAATTAATTCCATATTTCTTAAATAATGGTACCTTTTTAAAAATAGAATACTTAACAGATGGTAAATTTATAGAATTAAACTGCCTAAATAGTCAAATCAAAGTGGAAAGATAAGGCAATTGTCCAAAAAACTTAGGCTAAATAAAAACTCAGGCCAAAATTCAAGCCAAAAATGAAATGAGAAAGAAATGTATTTTGGGTGGGTCATCATGTTGGCTGACTTCATTAACTGAATTTAGTAGACTAAGGTTTTCATCCTTATTTCCCTTTGCTAAGGTGTAAAATCTCCAGTAGTTCCAAGGGTGTGGTTTTAGTGGCCGAGGTTGGAAGCCAAGAGATCTGGTTCTATTTATGTTTCTCTCACTAACAGATGTGTGACCTTGTACAAGAAAGCACACTTATCTGGGCTTAGTTTCCTCTTTTGTAAAATAAGACCCTCTAAAGTCTTTTCCCTCTCTGAAATGTTATGAACTCATGAAATAGTAAGATGACAGCTATGTGAGAGTATGTATCATAATATCATAAAACAGAGCAATTACAGCTGTATGTGTATGTGTGTGGTATGCTCAATGTTCAACAATATGGTATTACCCTAAGGATATTGTTAATATTTAACGATCACTCGAAGTTTAAGTAGGTATTTGATTTAATTATAATAGCTTTTATAATTGTCTTAAGAAATTAATCACACTTGAAGTAGGGAAGAAAATTTTTTTCATGTCTTGAGTTACACCAACTCAGAATAACACCAGAATAAATATTCAGTGTGATGTCAGTGCTAAGAATATGTGGTCGGAGGTACATCTCCTTTCTAATGACTCTGTAAGATGCCTACTCATGGTAAGAACTGCAATGGTGAATGCATTAGATGCAGAAAACCTAATCAGTTAATATTCAAGAAGTCTAATTACTTGCACTTTTAAATTATTTTAGTTACACCATTTGTGTCACATTAATTCTTCAAATTCAGATGACACATTTTAGCTTTGTATCCATTACTCACCTTTTTAGTACAGCAAAGGTCTTTATAACATTTAGGCACTATCTCAGTAAGGTTCATTTCTTGCCTTTCCTTCCATTACCAAATAATTTCATAATGCAAACAGCCATCTATAAAATATTTTGCCACTACACAAACCTATATTTATCTCTTTTAGTATAATAATAGCATAAAAGCCTGTAATTCTTTTCTTGGGGAATTAAATCAAATGCTCTCTTAGACTGTTTTTCCCATCTTTTCCTCTGCTAGCTCTGTATTCCACAGTACCACCTCCTTCTCTTCCTCCCTGTGAAAATCTCATAATGATAGTACTTACACTATCAGTATTTTTCTTTTCAGGTCACCTACCTCTTTTGTATAACTGAAACCTACAGAGTCTCACTTGTTCTCATACTATTTTACCTCTTGAAGAGCACAAAATTTAATTCTCTCCATCTGAACATACACACACACACACACCACACACACACTTACACATATATCCTGCCATTCCCTTGCTCTTAACAAATTTGTTATATTACCACCTTGGGCCTGGTATCACCATCACCTGAGGTTAAACATGCTCTCAAACTTACTGAACTTCATGTAGAGCAAAAGTACCCTGGCACAACTGAAGAAACTGCATCCTTAAGAAGCCAGTAAATGAAGTCTTTAAACAATGTTAAGCATCTACGCTAGTGTTAAAATATTTAAATAAATCATGTCAATGCTAATATAAATTTCACTACTTCATCTCTGGTAACTACTATTGCTTTCATGTTTATTAAAGTGAAATAATATTTTTCTACAGAGATTTTAAGTAATTTATCAAGCAGTGAACAGTATAGTGAAAGTGAGTATATGCAGGAAATCCTTTGGGTTATTAAATTTATTTAATAATTTTTCCATGCATCATTGAATAACAAATGATAATTTTTGTTATGGTTAATAATTTACATAGCATATATGATACCTCTCCAGAGGTTTATATATCAAATCACAATTTCAAAGTAGATATGACAACTATTGACTCAAAATTGCTTTATTGAAAACTTCCTTAATGTACTTTTATATGACAGATTCTAATAGTTTATTAAATGTTTCTGTCATGAATTAATTATGCCAGGAAGATAAGCAGCAGTATCTTCTGTACCAATATTAAATGGTCACAAAAGTAATATGGTGCACTATTGCCAAATATGTCGATTACTTTGAAAAGTTGTTTCAAAATATTAAGTTTTTTTTATTCATTAGGAAATAATTCAATGATCTACAGATTTCTGTCATCTAACAAGCATGAATTTTTGCCTATGAAGGAGAAGGCATAGTATGGAGAAAATGGTACAGGAGCCAACTCTGGGTTTAAATCATCCCCTTGTAGCTATGTGCCATGGACGTATCACTTCTGCCCTTGAACCTAACTTTTCTAATCTTTCAAATGGTGAGAATAATGCTTCTTAAAGGATTATTTTGAACTAAGGCACCTGACTCATGGTAGGTCTTTAGGAGCTGGTAGCTGTTACTATAATTATACACTATGGTAAGAGAAGCCAGATGACAAGGGGCAGTTCCTGACCACAAAAGCTCAAGAATTTTAAGCATATCACTTAATTCCAAGATAGGAAATAAACATATTTAACTATTTAAATGGCATACCTTAAAAACATACTATGCCATCACGACATATACCCCCCCCACACACACACACATTACTATAGAAAACCTCATTTGTACCAAAAAGTTTATGTTGCACTCTTCTGAAATGTACCACTTTGTCTTATTATTTGCTATGTACTAGAATTATAAATTAGCAATTATTACTACTTGTATTTTACAGCATTAAAAGAGGCTGGTTTGCATTACCAGGATCACATGTTAATTCTGGAAGTACCTATGGTTTTCTTAATCCTCTTTCACTACCTCAGGATAATTCACTAGAGTATTTTCTATAAAAACATGGATATTTCTAATGATTCAAACCCTATTCACAGAACCTGGCTAAAAACTTCATAAAGGAAAAATGTTACTGTTTTGTGGCCATCATTTTTCAAACATTGTTGATTTAGAGTACCACTTTAAAATTTGAGTTTTCATTGACAATTCACGAATCAGTATTTTAACATATATACAAAACCTACCATCTAGGCATCTCCTTTCTGATTTTATGGTTCCTCAGAGTAGAATTTAATAGCTACACTATATGGTCAAATTGCTATTTTCATCTTAAAATTCAGATTTTTAATCCTGAGACATTAAAAACCCTCCACTGAATACTGATGTAGTGAACAGCTTCAAAGTAAAAATGTCAAGGTTCTCAGAAGATCCTAGAATCATCTTCAATATGTCCTTCCTTGAAGATATGAATTACTTAATGGTCATTTGGCTTGGCACAAACTAAAGGTCTGTTCTGTGTCACAGATGTGAATTAACGTTTCCCCAAAAGCCATCTTGCCAATTCACGTGACTGACTAGACCCAGCCAAAAAAGAATATGGATGATACTCTACAAAGCAGCCATTCTTACTGGAGAGATCAAAATACTCCAAGTAATGTCTTTTATTGGTTATGTGGTTGTTATAATTATTATACTTAATGAATAGCGTACTCTAAATGAAGAATTTTCCAAAAATTATGAAATAATTTATGTGAAGGAAAAAGAATGGAATATGGATCCAGAAATAACTCAGATGGTAATTTATCAATAGTTGGTTACTCTTTGTGCACTCTGTTAATTTGGATATGAAATGAAATTATAATATCATGGAATGAGGGATCCATCCTTATACTGGGGCAACAGTCATCAGAAGATAAAATTATAGTAAAAATAGGTGTAATTTTGATACATCAATGAAAACATAACTTATCTTCAAATTTTCAACTGTCTTATTTATTTTTTCAACTATTTTTAAAAGGTGGACATTTTAAGTCATGATTAAAGAAACTAGGTTTTTATATCAAGTATTACCATGTACTATGAACTGCAAATGAGAGAGATCTAAGAAATACCCCTGGGAATTAACACCATGTGGATAATACAGTCATTTAATGATTTCATAATTGATAAAAATTCATAGTGATATTAATCTATATCTTTGCAATTTTTTAAAATCAAAAGCACACAAAAATACAGATGCACAAAAGCACTTTCAGCTATGTTCTATATTTTATAGAGGAAGCAGAAAAATTAAAAGCTTACAAGCAAAAGTGGAATGAGATTTTAATTAAGAACATTTTAATGCCAGCCTAAAGCAGCACTAAAATTCGGAATAAAACATGGCTACTGTAACTGAAGCAGGTTTATTTCTTTAAGAAGTGGTTTCTAATTCTGAAGCTGCATATGTGCAGGCACACGTGATGGGGAATGTAAGGGTTGCCATGGTAAGTACACATCTTTTCTTGGGCAGTCAAGTATTTTTAAAACTGTATAAAGAACTCTCACTTCATAACATGCCATGGAAATTGACTCTGCTTTCCTTACCAACACATATTAGTATGATGCAATGCAGCACAGGACAGAAATAGCCCACATTTCTAAAAACTTCAGCCCATTAAGATCGCTTATAAATCATGGAGTGAAAAATGAAATAAGAGATCTCCAAGTCAGGGAACTAATTAAATGGTGGGTCTAGAACAAGTTCTACCTCCATTAAATTAATAAATAATCACACCCCAGGACATTCCACATGCCTGATACACTCCCCGGGAGTCCAAAACGCAAAGAGCGCTAAACACCACTCTCAATATACTTTAATCATATGACTTACTTTTAAGGAAAATTAAAATCATCCCTACATCCCTACTTTCTCATTCTTTCCCGGTGCGATCAATGGTTTCCAAGTAGCAGGGATGTGACTCTGCTCTACTGTCTTTTGCACAAAATCTCGTGGTGTTTCTCTTAGAGTCTGTGAAGTCAGTTCAAGACGCCTGGATGGAGGCGTGACACTTGGACTGGGGAGGTGGCAGAATCTGTTGAGAAACGCAGCAGGTTCTGAGGCGCTAGAGAACCCACGTGTGCAGGGACTGGAGAACTTTTCCGCCACGTCTCCCAGAAGGAATGCCTCACTTTTAAATAGGGGGCTAGCTGGGGCGAGGGGCGGGGGTGGGTGGAAGGTGGGCAGTAAAAGAGGAGAGGTGGGCGGCAGAGCAATAGGTCCAAACCCTTCACAGGTATCTGTGCTTCTCCACATTCTATTCTCGCCCCCTTCAACTTTATTATTTTTCCCTCTTAAAGGAGGACTTAAGCAACAGGGATGCTGAACATCTCATAGGCTCAGCCTAGAACAAAGAAAATCGAGTTCCTAATACTGTATCTCTCCTGTTGGAGATCACGTGTCCTGCTTTCACTGGAATGCACACTTCTCGCCCACGCTATAAAATCTCTCCTGTGCTTAGAAATTTTACCTAGGTTAAAATATGCTCACATACAAATTGCTTTTCATCTACCAAGAGAACCACATTTCAATGTAAACAGGTACACATCTTGACGTGGTGACCCAGTTACCATTGCAGGTAAATTGGAAAGTGTATTGGGAAAGTAATGGAAAAGAGCAGGTGGAGGACCTTTTATGTCTCACTGAGCGTACCCCCCCCCACCCCCCCATACGCACACCTTTTCTAATTTCTTTTGAAGGAGAACTTCGAAAGTGAACGTGGGAGTCGTGGGAGTCTCAGATGGTTCCTTCCTGAAGCCGATTCCCGGGAGTTGTGAAAGTGACCCTTCCTTTCTCTGCCTGGCGCTGCGCCCTCTCGCCCAGCCCGCTCGCTTTGTGACTTGATGGGGAGGAGACAGTGAGGGAGAGGGTGGAGGCGGGTCCTTTATGCAGCCCTGATGGGCAAGAAGTAGTATAATGAAGCAATTTTGCAGCTATCTCCGTTATTATTAAGTCACACTCTTTTTAAAGGCATTCTGTACAAGCCGCATTCCCTCACCCCCATTCTTGACTCTGCAAACTGTAAGGCAGGACACCCTGTGGCAGCCAATTTAGTTGTCCGTGAGCTAAGGTGCTATGGTTATCGTAATGTTAATGTGCTGCCCTCCCTCTTTCCACGTAGGATCTGAAACTAGTCCTGCATCCTTAATGACTCTAAGAGGAGCATGCAAGATGCTGAAGGGGGCTCAGCCCTGGGATTGGGAATAGTGCTGGCTCACCAGCTTCGCCGTGCAACACAAAGAAGATGTGTGGGCAGGAGTTGTCTAGCTTAGGGGGAAGGAGACATCGCTTTCCCTGACTCCCAGGGAGAAAGCTTTCGCTCCATCGCTCCCCCAGTTCTTTTGGTCTTCCAGTCTCTCATACTCCTTCTTCCCCTTCATCCCCTCCCCAAAACCCCACCCGTTCCCTTCAATCCCCAAAGGCATAAAGATTTTCTAATTGTATTTTTCAAACAAATAGACATCAAACAGGAATACTACAGCTTCTAAGATAAAGGGACAAACGCGACCTGCCACAAGTGTGTGTGTGTGTGTGTGTGTGTGTGAGAGAGAGAGAGAGAGAGAGAGAGAGAGAGAGAGAGAGAATATCAAACGAGCGCTTCATCCTTCAGATACCTCCAGGAAAAAACTAACTGGAGATACCCAAGATAATAAAGAACTAAGATCAATCTCAGCTCAACCAACGGTCCCAGCACCAGCACCCCAATCTAGCTCTTTACCTTTCCTTTTTGCAGTATGTAACCCTTTAAGCTCACCCTCCAGCCCAGGCCACTCGGCGCTCCCCTGCACCCGCACAGCTAGCACCCCATTCTAAATGCCCCTCAACCTACCACCTCCCCGCCGCCTCCGCGGGCCACCGCGCAAGCAGCTCCCAGAGAGCGCCGAAGGCTCCGGTCCTCCCACCCCCGCCCCCGTCGGCCACCCGGGTCCCACACCTCGGGCGCTGTGGCTGTCGCGGCGAGGCCCCCGCAACCCCCTTGGCCACCGAGCGATAGTGTCCTACTCACATCGCCGGCGGGAGAAACTGCCCATGAGGTTCCGGAGAGAGTGAATCGTGCAGCTGCCAAGGGTTATTCCTTAAAGTGTTCGGGGGTCCGCAGTGGAGTGGGCACGAGGGTCCTCGGAGGAGAAGAGGGGTGAAGGAGGAGAAGAGGAGAAAGAGGGGATTCCAGGCAGGTGCCGCGTTAGACCATGATGCCCGTGCCCTTCAGGTGGACACCTGGAGAGGTTCCGGCGGGAAGCGGCCGAGGGGAAGCCCGAAGCGCTGGCGGGGGAGGCAGGAGCGCATCCACTGCCCAGCTTCCGCCTGCCCTGCGCGCCGCGCTAGCGACCGCAGCAGCAGAGGCAGCGGCGGCGGCGGAGGCGCAGCTCCCTCCCCACCCCCAGAAGGCTCCACAGACAATGAATCCTGGGCGGAGAAGATCCGAGCAGAAAAGGCGAATCTTGCACCCAACTCCGTGACACCCCCTGCCCGCTGCCGCGCCTCTCCTGGGCGAGGATCCCCGGGGACCGGGGCGCAGCGGGCGGTTCGGAGGGGCAGTGCGCTCCCGCGGCTGCAGGCGGCGGCCGAGTGGGCGGTTGCAGGTCCCTCCGGCGAGAACCCGCTGCCCAGGGGCTGAGTGTCCGTGGCTTCGAGCCCAGGGTTCGCCCGGAGTGGGGTCCTCCTCGGTGCAGTGGCTCGGTGAACAGGTGCCAGGATTGGCAGGCGAGGAGGCGCCGCTCCTGGCTCTTGGCTGTGTCTCTGTGCTCTCCCCGCCCCCTCTCTTTTTTCCCACCCCCTTTTCCGACGACACCAGCTGCAGCTGCTTCAAAGTGTAAAAAATGTCAAGGAGATTTTCCAGCAATAGGGGAGGGGGTGGCCACGTTCACAGCCCTCGGCCTCTTTTTGAGGTCCTCGCCTGCCCCTCTGACCTCCACTCGGGCTTCCCCAAATTGTGAGAAGAAAAATTCCAGTCCGGCGGAGAATTGAAATGGTCGCCTTCTCCCGGCTCCGGCACAGGCTGTTGTTAGAGAGCGGGACAACAGGCCGAGCTCTCTGGGGTCTTTCCGTCGCCCGCCGTGCGCCAGGCAGGTGCTCGAGGCACGGCGCCGGGCAGCGCTGGGCCGCCGGGTCCTCCCGTTGCCGGACCGGCCCGTGGCGCTCGTGCGGCGCGGCGTCCTGCAGCGCGGGCGACTCCTCCGCACCAGCGCCCCCGGGCCTCTGCGCCTTCCAGAGCGCCCCTGCACCCGCACCGGCTCGGTGACGCTGCGCTCGTGGCTCCGCAGGCTGCCGCTACTGCTATCTCAGCAAAGAGGCGGCCGGGAGCGCCTCCTCGGGGTTTCCTCCCCCGCCCTCCTTTCCCGCTGCAGGTTGTTGGCTGCCAAGGAGAAAAGTCTCTGCTAGCGGGTCGGTCGCTTCACGTCAGTCAAGGCAACGACCTTTGTGCCTGCTCTCACGTTCCCTTCTCTTTCTGGGGCCGGGGTTGCTGCCCTGGGAGTGCTCAAAATGAGAAGGGGTTTTCTAACTATGCTTCATGTTTTCACCGCCACGCCTCCTGCCATGAACACACACTCTCACACTCACACACACACTCATATGCGCCCTCACGTAAAAGCACACACAGACACTTTATTCTCTCACACTTGTCTTTAAACTCTCATAAGCAGCAATATGTTAAGAAACATATTGACGAAGCTGGTACTATATTTAGACTTCTCTTTTATTCTCTAAACCCATTGGGTCAATTCTCTCTTTAAAATAAGATTTATTATCCTGGAATCACTTTTTTTTTTTTTTCTTTTCGTGGAATATAGGCTATAGGCTTTTTGTTTCCTCATTGTAAGAGAGAAAGGCTTTCCCTTTAGTTCTCTACATCGCTAATACAGTCAGATGTCATGGTATTCAGTTGCCACTCTGGGGTGGATGCAAACTCACATTTTACTAAAAACAAAATGCATTTGCTCATATTCTTGGATTTGCAATGCTAAAATCTTCAAGGTCAAAAATCATCTTTTCTGGCTGCTAAGGATTGTCTAGGAAGAGACTTTGGAGATTGACACCTAATCTGCAGAGTACCAAGAATGATTATTTTCCACTTTACCTGGGCCATGAAAGTGGGCTGACTTTTAAGGATAACTTCCCAGTATATCATATTATTTGCATGTAAAAGGAAAGAGGAATGAGAGCATATTTTGAAAAGCCAGATCATTTAAAAAGTGTGTTATAAAACACCACTGAGAAAGGGTTCTGAAACGGCAAGGAGATGAAAAAAATTTTTCTTTTAAGGACAAATTTTGAATTGATCTCTGTGGAGCTCTATTTTTTTCACCCATGGTTTTGTCCTTGTAAACATTTGCCACATCTTAGTGTCTCAGCTGGATGGAGTGATATGAAAAATTTTAGGTACCGATTGAAAATCTAAAAAAAGCATAACCTCACACAACAGTTATACAATTGTAGCAATGCTTTACAGGCCTCCAGTTCTTTTGGATACAGTTTACACAGAACTTTCACATATATTCTTTTATTTAATCCTTTCCTAAAACTATTTGGTGGGTAACATTTTCCACACTTATAGGAAGGGCACAAGGCTCATCTCAGAAACGTACCCAATTGCCCTGTACTTGAACTCAGAATTTCTTATTTTAACTCCAGGATTCATTCCCTTTTACCAAAATATTTGCCAAAAATAAATTTGTATGTAAAATCACAGCCAATTATGATGAAACTGCAGATCATTGCAAACAGGTAACATACCTACCAATGAACTTACATCCCAGGTGTTAAGTGGAACTTTCCTAAATGAAAACAAAATTGTTCCCTTCTAGTGGGGAGAAAGATATTTTTTTGGAACCCCAAATTAAAAATTGATGATGCCCCTGTAATATATTTCAAACCATACACCCTCCTTTCCTCTTTGTCATATCCTAGAACCTTGATTTCAGACTATAGAGGTTCAAATAGATAAAAGATTTTAAATATGTGCAGGTGTGATGCAGTGCCTATGGGTTTTTAACAAACATGATTTTAGCATGAAAAAAATAAGAGGAAGTATTCTCTGTAGAATGGGCTTTGGATACAATGGCACAATTTTTTTCTAAGGTTTATGAATCTTGAACAAATTTTGGCCACCTTCACTATTTAAACAATGAAGCATACTGAAGAGATTTCAATGGTTTCATAGAATTAAGGAACTATTGAAATGCAAATGCAGATGCTGTCTTTAAACTCCAAGTTGCCCTCTCATCAACCCTCTGGAAATGCAGATGACTGTCTGCAAATTGGAGAAAGATGAATGCAGAATATCCTTAAGCTGTCACTCAAGCAGAGGTCCAACACCAAAAACAATAACCACTCAAAATTAGGTCAAAGGGGGCTTCCCTGGTGGCGCAGCGGTTGAGAATCTGACTGCCAATGCAGGTGACACGGGTTCGAGCCTCGGTCTGGGAAGATCCCACATGCCACGGAGCAACTAGGCCCGTGAGCCACAACTACTGAGCCTGCGCGTCTGGAGCCTGTGCTCCGCAACAAGAGAGGCCGCGGTAGTGAGAGGCCTGCGCACAGCGATGAAGAGTGGCCCCCGCTTGCTGCAACTAGAGAAAGCCCTCGCACAGAAACGAAGACCCAACACAGCCAAAAATTAATTAATTAATTAATTAATTAATTTTTAAAAATTAGGTCAAGGCAGTTTTAACAGATTAGCTGTTCAGATTACATCTAAGAATGGCTAGACATTGAATCCATAAAATTTTGTAAACTGTTAATCAATTCCTTTGACTCACACTACTAACATTTTTGAAATGATAGGCTGTTTCCAGGATAAGCAGGACTAACCTTATTTGAAAATAAAAGACATATGGTGATATTAGACAATCAGGCGCCAACTATCTTTCTAATATTTTTTCTTTGGAGGCCTGGTATGTCACACTTGTCTTAAAAAGATTTCCTCTTCGGCAATTCCTGATTTTAAAAAACCCACTTATAGAAAGCACAATACTTTCAGTTTTACCAACCGTTGATGTCTTAACAGGATTAGCTTAATTAGCTATTGGTCCTCGGGGAAATAAAAAAAAACTTTGTTAAATTTTGATGTATGGGGATATAGATCTGAAGAGCTCGGAGCTGGTAGAGCTTGGTAGGACAGGATCAGTATCAGTGGGGTACCATAAGAGTATGGAGTACTGTTAGCTTTTGAAAAACAGGGAGAAACTCTGAACAGGAAGTGGGAGTCATTAGATTCTTCTTCAAATTAATCTGTTAGACAGCCTTTACTGTGAAACTAATCTCTCAGATTAACAATCTAGTCTAGCTAAAGAGAATGGTTATTGTTATATTTAATTCATTTGGATAATTATTTTTTTTTATTTTTAAACATTAATTTGCATATTTATGATATACAAAATACAATGAACACTAATGTACACATCATGCATCTCTTTTAAGAAGAAAAATATGATTGATAAGATTGAAGCTTCCAGGACTTCCCTGGTGGTCCAGTGGTTAAGACTCCACCTTCCAATGCAGGGGGTGTGGGTTCAATCCCCGGTCAGGGAGCTAAGATCCCACATGCCTTGTGGCCAAAAAACCAAAAACGTAAAACAGAAGCAATATTGTAACAAATTCAATAAGGACTTTAAAAAACATGGTCCACGTTAAAAAAAAAAAAAATCTTTAAAAAAAAAGAAAAAGGATTGAAACTTCCTCTCCCATTCCTCTATTTCTTCTCCCCTTACCCCACAGAGGTAACCTCATTTCTAAAGTTTTGTATTTATTTGTACATTTGTACATTACTAAATTTCATGCCCTTTTACTGCTAACAACATGTTTATATTGCTTTGCAAATTTTACTCTTACAAAAGTGGTATAATGCAGTATGTATTCTTTTGCAACTTGATTTTGAAAAAAAACGGCATTATGTCTGTGAGTATGAATTGTCTTGATATGTGACACTCTGGTTCACTAATTTTTACTGCTGCATGATACTTGACTTTATGAATTTGTCATTTTCACCTTCTGATGACAATTTTTACTTTAGTAATGCTGTTATGAACCTGTTTGTTTATATCTCTTTATGTATATGGATGAGAGTTTTTCTATTTTATATACCATCTAAGAGTGGATTTCCTGGGTTGTGGAGTATTTTCAATATTCAATTGTTTTCAAACAATTTACATTCCTGCTATCATTTATAAGAGTTTTCTTTGATCCACATCCTGGCAGTACTTGGTATTATCAGATACTCTCACGTTGCTCAGTCCAGTCCGAGGGGTGTAAAATGGTATTTCATTATGGTTTAAATGCATATCTTCCTGCTTAATTATAAGATTGAGAACCTTTTTATATTTATTAACAATCCACATTTCCAATATGAATTGGTTAGTTTATATATTTCATGCATTTTTCAATTGGGTTTTCTTGGTGTGTGTGTGTATGTGTGTGTGTGTGTGTGTGTGTGTGTGTGTGTGTATCCTGGATTCTAATCCTTTGTCAGATCTCATCTTTAATTTTCACTCTTAAGATGATGTATTTTTATGAAAAGAAGTTTTAATTTAATCCTGTCAACTTTATCAGTACTTTCCTTTATGATATGTGCTTTGTATCTAGTTTAAGAAAACCTTTACTATCCCAAGATTATATATTTTCCTATATTGTATGCTAAGATCTTTAGAATTTGAATTTTTTACCTTTCAGACTTTAAACTATCTGAAATTGACTAGATAGAATAAGGTCTTGTGAGTTCACAATCTGTTTTCAAGAGATCAGTGGCATGAGAAAAATTAAAGAAGCTATCATGGATTTACCCTGTGCTTAAGAATTAATAGTCCAAAAAGAAAGGATAAAGAAAAGTCAAAGACATTTTGAAAAAGAATAAGATGAGGTGCTTTGTTTTCCCTGTCAATATTGATTGTGAAACTACAGTAATTTAGGACAGTTTTCAATTGAAACAGTTTAGAGAGATAGGTGAAACCAAATACAAAGGCCAAAAATCGAGCAATGAGCTTTTATACAACAGAGGAGGCAGAAGGCAATCAGTTACCTCCTGAGGAATAAAATGGAAACTTAAACAAAAATTAATCCCTTACCTCACATTATAGACAGAACAAAATCATATTGGCAGTTTTCCCTCACAAGCAGTTCAGACAAAATTTAATATACCAGTATTCCAACAGGAAGGTTATCTTAAATGAAATATAAGTAAAAAGACCAGCTAAGAGGAATTCAATATATTTTTTAAAAAAAACCAATATAGGTGAGTTCACTAACACATTATGGTATAAACATTTTCTGAGAATGTCTTTGCTATCTCTGGGTAGTTTCCTATCTATATAAAATCTTAAAATACATTTTCTTCATTCTAAAATTAATATGTATAGTTAAAGCAACCAGAAGTTCTTTCTGATTCTAAAATTACATTATCCCATGATCTTAAATTTTAATACAGTATATTATTATTAATTTGAGGAGTTAGGAATTATAAAAAACAGGTAAGGAATTGATGGTTTTACTAGCAAAGATTTTTTTTTTTTTAATGACAACTATAAACTGCTGAAGAATTTTCAGTGGTCTGCAAATATAGGATTCAAACTGCATAACTAACCAGAGTTCAGAAGGTTTCATGCACACACAATCCAGAACATATACAACGTTCACCTTCCCTTAGGTAACATAATCCTTTAACCCAAGAATCTGTACATTGCTAATATTAAGTTGTTTCTATGCTAAATCAGTCAGTAAGGAAACACCAATTATCTTTCCTTAGAAATTAAGGTAAAATAATATTTGTTGCTTTTTTTCTGCTTTGTACTTTGTCATACCTTAGCTGAGACAGGCTGAAAGCTAGGCATCTTACACCAGTTAGCCAAGTTGTGAACACAAAGGAAAAGTTCTTGAATGAAATTAAAAGTGCTACTCCAGCAAACACACATATGATAAGAAAGCAAAACAGTCTTATTGAAAAGAAAACCTTTAGTGGTCTGGATAGAAGCTCAAACCAACCACAACATTCCTTAAACCAAAGCCTAATTCAGAGCAAGGCCATTACTCTCTTTAATTCTATGAAGACTGAGAAAAGTGAGGAAGCTGCAGAAGAAAAGTTTGAAGCTAGCAGAGGTTGGTTCATTAGGTTTAAGAAAAGAAGCCATTTTCATAGGAGTGTCAAGTGAAGCAGAAAGTGCTGATGTAGAAGCTGCAGCAAGTTATCCAGCAGATGTAGCTAAGATGATTAATGAAGATGGCTACACTAAACAACAGATTTTCAATGTAGCAGAACAGCCTTCTATTGGAAGAAGATGCCACCTAGGACTTTCATAGCCAGAGAGGAGAAGTCAATGCCTGGCTTCAAAGCTTCAAAGGACAGACTGACTCTCTTGTTATGGGCTAACACAGCTGGTGACTTTAAGTTGAGCCCAATGCTTGTTAACCTTTCCAAAAATCCTAGGGCCCTTAAGAATTATGCTAAATCTACTCTGCCTGTGCTCTATAAACAGAACAACAAGGCCTAGATGAGAGCACATCTGTTTACAACATGGTTTACTGAATATTTTAAGCCCACTGTTGAAATCTGCCGCTCAGAAGAAGACTCCTTTCAAAATATTACTGCTCATTGACAGCGCATCTAGTTACCCAAGAGCTCTGATGGAGATGTACAATGAGATTAATGTTGTTTTCATGCCTGCTAACACAATATCTATTCTGCAGTCCATAGATCAAGGAGTCATGTTGACTTTCAATTCTTATTATTTAAGAAATACATTTTTTAAGGCTATAGCTGCCATAGGTAGTGATTCCTCTGATGGACCTGGGCAAAATAAATTGAAAACCTTCTGTAAAGTGCTTACCTTTCTAGATGTCTTTAAGAACATTTGTGATTCATGGGAAGAGGTCAAAATATCAACATTAGCTGGAGTTTGGTAGAAGTTGATTCTAACTCTCATGGATGATTTTGAGGGGTTCAAGACTTCAGTGGATGAAGTAACTGCAGTTGTGGTGGAAATAGCAGGAGAACTTTAGAAGTGGAGCCTAAAGATATGACTGAATTGCTGCAATCACAGGATAAAACTTTAATGGATGAGGAGTTACTTTTTATGGCTGAGCAAAGAAAGTTGTTTCTTGAGATGGAATCTAGTCCTGGTGAAGACGATGTGATGGTTGTTGAAATGATAACAAAGGATTTAGAATACTACATAAACTTATTTGATAAAGCAGTGGCAGGTTTTGAGAGGATTGGCTCCAGTTTTGAAAGAAGTTCTACTGTGGACAAAGTGCTATCAAACAGTATTACATGCTTCAGAGAAACTTTTCATGAAAGGAAGAGTCAATTGATATGGAAAACTTTAATGTTGTCTTATTTATAAAAAACTGCTAAAGTAACCCCAGCCTTCAGCAATCACCAACCTGATTAGTCCAGCAGCCATCAACTTTGAGGCAAGAACCTCCACCAGCAAAACCATTATGACTTGCCAGAGGCTCAGATAATGGTTAGCATTTTTTAGCAATCAATTATTTTTAAATTAAGGTATGTACATTGCTTTTTTAGACATAATGCTATTACAAACTTAATAGACTACTGTATAGTGTAAACATAATTTTATATGCACTTGGAAACCAAAATATTTGTGTGACTTGCTTTATTGTGATGTTCACTTTATTGTAGTGGTCTGGAACTGAACCCACAATATCTCCAAGGTATGGCTATAATTGTTTTCTTGTATAACACAAGTCTTGGGACCTCAATTATAGTGTCAGGAATTTGCTTTTTTCTAGAAAGAGAATTCTTAGGAAAGAAAGTCTTTCCATTCAAAGATGGGAAAATAGACGTAGCCAGAAAAATATTTACCCTATGTTTTTGCTTATTATGTGAGACCACATCTAAAACCTAAATGGAAATGATGGAGGAAAGTATAAGTTGAACACAATTCTAATTTGATTATAAGGCAAGAT